>NW_026948117.1:0-269481 GCF_963921235.1 Mobula hypostoma | reverse complement strand
CCGTGTGGAGAGGATGTTTCCGTCAGTCGGGGAGTCTGGGATCCGAGGACGGTGTCCGTGTGGAGAGGATGTTTCCGTCAGTCGGGGAGTCTGGGATCCGAGGACAGTGTCCGTGTGGAGAGGATGTTTCCGTCAGTCGGGGAGTCTGGGATCCGAGGGCAGTGTAAGTGTCCGTGTGGAGAGGATGTTTCCGTCAGTCGGGGAGTTTGGGATCCGAGGGCAGTGTAAGTGTCCGTGTGGAGAGGATGTTTCCGTCAGTCGGGGAGTCTGGGATCCGAGGACAGTGTCCGTGTGGAGAGGATGTTTCCGTCAGTCGGGGAGTCTGGGATCCGAGGACAGTGTCCGTGTGGAGAGGATGTTTCCGTCAGTCGGGGAGTCTGGGATCTGAGGACAGTGTCCGTGTGGAGAGGATGTTTCCGTCAGTCGTGGAGTCTGGGATCCGAGGACAGTGTCCGTGTGGAGAGGATGTTTCCGTCAGTCGGGGAGTCTGGGATCCGAGGACAGTGTCCGTGTGGAGAGGATGTTTCCGTCAGTCAGGGAGTTTGGGATCCGAGGACAGTGTAAGTGTCCGTGTGGAGAGGATGTTTCCGTCAGTCGGGGAGCCTGGGATCCGAGGACAGTGTCCGTGTGGAGAGGATGTTTCCGTCAGTCGGGGAGTCTGGGATCCGAGGACAGTGTCCGTGTGGAGAGGATGTTTCCGTCAGTCGGGGAGTCTGGGATCCGAGGACAGTGTCCGTGTGGAGAGGATGTTTCCGTCAGTCGGGGAGTCTGGGATCCGAGGGCAGTGTAAGTGTCCGTGTGGAGAGGATGTTTCCGTCAGTCGGGGAGTTTGGGATCCGAGGGCAGTGTAAGTGTCCGTGTGGAGAGGATGTTTCCGTCAGTCGGGGAGTCTGGGATCCGAGGACAGTGTCCGTGTGGAGAGGATGTTTCCGTCAGTCGGGGAGTCTGGGATCCGAGGACAGTGTCCGTGTGGAGAGGATGTTTCCGTCAGTCGGGGAGTCTGGGATCCGAGGACAGTGTCCGTGTGGAGAGGATGTTTCCGTCAGTCGGGGAGTCTGGGATCCGAGGGCAGTGTAAGTGTCCGTGTGGAGAGGATGTTTCCGTCAGTCGGGGAGTCTGGGATCCGAGGACAGTGTCCGTGTGGAGAGGATGTTTCCGTCAGTCGGGGAGCCTGGGATCCAAGGACAGTGTCCGTGTGGAGAGGATGTTTCCATCAGTCGGGGAGTCTGGGATCCGAGGACAGTGTCCGTGTGGAGAGGATGTTTCCGTCAGTCGGGGAGTCTGGGATCCGAGGGCAGTGTAAGTGTCCGTGTGGAGAGGATGTTTCCGTCAGTCGGGGAGTTTGGGATCCGAGGGCAGTGTAAGTGTCCGTGTGGAGAGGATGTTTCCGTCAGTCGGGGAGTCTGGGATCCGAGGACAGTGTCCGTGTGGAGAGGATGTTTCCGTCAGTTGGGGAGTCTGGGATCCGAGGACGGTGTCCGTGTGGAGAGGATGTTTCCGTCAGTCGGGGAGTCTGGGATCTGAGGACAGTGTCCGTGTGGAGAGGATGTTTCCGTCAGTCGTGGAGTCTGGGATCCGAGGACAGTGTCCGTGTGGAGAGGATGTTTCCGTCAGTCGGGGAGTCTGGGATCCGAGGGCAGTGTAAGTGTCCGTGTGGAGAGGATGTTTCCGTCAGTCGGGGAGTTTGGGATCCGAGGGCAGTGTAAGTGTCCGTGTGGAGAGGATGTTTCCGTCAGTCGGGGAGTCTGGGATCCGAGGACGGTGTCCGTGTGGAGAAGATGTTTCCGTCAGTCGGGGAGTCTGGGATCCGAGGACAGTGTCCGTGTGGAGAGGATGTTTCCGTCAGTCGGGGAGTCTGGGATCCGAGGACAGTGTCCGTGTGGAGAGGATGTTTCCGTCAGTCGGGGAGTCTGGGATCCGAGGACGGTGTCCGTGTGGAGAGGATGTTTCCGTCAGTCGGGGAGTCTGGGATCCGAGGGCAGTGTAAGTGTCCGTGTGGAGAGGATGTTTCCGTCAGTCGTGGAGTCTGGGATCCGAGGACAGTGTCCGTGTGGAGAGGATGTTTCCGTCAGTCGGGGAGTCTGGGATCCGAGGGCAGTGTAAGTGTCCGTGTGGAGAGGATGTTTCCGTCAGTCGGGGAGTTTGGGATCCGAGGGCAGTGTAAGTGTCCGTGTGGAGAGGATGTTTCCGTCAGTCGGGGAGTCTGGGATCCGAGGACAGTGTAAGTGTCCGTGTGGAGAGGATGTTTCCGTCAGTCGGGGAGTCTGGGATCCGAGGACAGTGTCCGTGTGGAGAGGATGTTTCCGTCAGTCGGGGAGTCTGGGATCCGAGGACAGTGTCCGTGTGGAGAGGATGTTTCCGTCAGTCGGGGAGTCTGGGATCCGAGGACGGTGTCCGTGTGGAGAGGATGTTTCCGTCAGTCGGGGAGTCTGGGATCTGAGGACAGTGTCCGTGTGGAGAGGATGTTTCCGTCAGTCGTGGAGTCTGGGATCCGAGGACAGTGTCCGTGTGGAGAGGATGTTTCCGTCAGTCGGGGAGTCTGGGATCCGAGGACAGTGTCCGTGTGGAGAGGATGTTTCCGTCAGTCGGGGAGTTTGGGATCCGAGGACAGTGTAAGTGTCCGTGTGGAGAGGATGTTTCCGTCAGTCGGGGAGTCTGGGATCCGAGGACAGTGTCCGTGTGGAGAGGATGTTTCCGTCAGTCGGGGAGTCTGGGATCCGAGGACAGTGTCCGTGTGGAGAGGATGTTTCCGTCAGTCGGGGAGTCTGGGATCCGAGGACAGTGTCCGTGTGGAGAGGATGTTTCCGTCAGTCGGGGAGTCTGGGATCCGAGGACAGTGTCCGTGTGGAGAGGATGTTTCCGTCAGTCGGGGAGTCTGGGATCCGAGGGCAGTGTAAGTGTCCGTGTGGAGAGGATGTTTCCGTCAGTCGGGGAGTCTGGGATCCGAGGACAGTGTCCGTGTGGAGAGGATGTTTCCGTCAGTCGGGGAGTCTGGGATCCGAGGACAGTGTCCGTGTGGAGAGGATGTTTCCGTCAGTCGGGGAGTCTGGGATCCGAGGACAGTGTCCGTGTGGAGAGGATGTTTCCGTCAGTCGGGGAGTCTGGGATCCGAGGACAGTGTCCGTGTGGAGAGGATGTTTCCGTCAGTCGGGGAGTCTGGGATCCGAGGACAGTGTCCGTGTGGAGAGGATGTTTCCGTCAGTCGGGGAGTCTGGGATCCGAGGACAGTGTCCGTGTGGAGAGGATGTTTCCGTCAGTCGGGGAGTCTGGGATCCGAGGACAGTGTCCGTGTGGAGAGGATGTTTCCGTCAGTCGGGGAGTCTGGGATCCGAGGGCAGTGTAAGTGTCCGTGTGGAGAGGATGTTTCCGTCAGTCGGGGAGTCTGGGATCCGAGGACAGTGTCCGTGTGGAGAGGATGTTTCCGTCAGTCGGGGAGTCTGGGATCCGAGGACAGTGTCCGTGTGGAGAGGATGTTTCCGTCAGTCGGGGAGCCTGGGATCCGAGGACAGTGTCCGTGTGGAGAGGATGTTTCCGTCAGTCGGGGAGTCTGGGATCCGAGGACAGTGTCCGTGTGGAGAGGATGTTTCCGTCAGTCGGGGAGTCTGGGATCCGAGGACAGTGTCCGTGTGGAGAGGATGTTTCCGTCAGTCGGGGAGTCTGGGATCCGAGGACAGTGTCCGTGTGGAGAGGATGTTTCCGTCAGTCGGGGAGTCTGGGATCCGAGGACAGTGTCCGTGTGGAGAGGATGTTTCCGTCAGTCGGGGAGTCTGGGATCCGAGGACAGTGTCCGTGTGGAGAGGATGTTTCCGTCAGTCGGGGAGCCTGGGATCCGAGGACAGTGTCCGTGTGGAGAGGATGTTTCCGTCAGTCGGGGAGTCTGGGCTCCGAGGGCAGTGTCAGTGTCCGTGTGGAGAGGATGTTTCCGTCAGTCGGGGAGCCTGGGATCCGAGGACAGTGTCCGTGTGGAGAGGATGTTTCCGTCAGTCGGGGAGTCTGGGATCCGAGGACAGTGTCCGTGTGGAGAGGATGTTTCCGTCAGTCGGGGAGTCTGGGATCCGAGGACAGTGTCCGTGTGGAGAGGATGTTTCCGTCAGTCGGGGAGTCTGGGATCCGAGGACAGTGTCCGTGTGGAGAGGATGTTTCCGTCAGTCGGGGAGTCTGGGATCCGAGGACAGTGTCCGTGTGGAGAGGATGTTTCCGTCAGTCGGGGAGTCTGGGATCCGAGGACAGTGTCCGTGTGGAGAGGATGTTTCCGTCAGTCGGGGAGTCTGGGATCCGAGGACAGTGTCCGTGTGGAGAGGATGTTTCCGTCAGTCGGGGAGTCTGGGATCCGAGGACAGTGTCCGTGTGGAGAGGATGTTTCCGTCAGTCAAGGAGTCTGGGATCTGAGGACAGTGTCCGTGTGGAGAGGATGTTTCCGTCAGTCGGGGAGTTTGGGATCCGAGGTCAGTGTAAGTGTCCGTGTGGAGAGGATGTTTCCGTCAGTCGGGGAGTCTGGGATCCAAGGGCACAGCCTCAGAATAAAGTCTGTCCCTTTAAAACTGAGATGTGGGATTTCTTCAGTCAGAGGTGGTGAATCTGAGGAATTCATCACTGCAGAGGGCTGTGTATTTGTTATTTGTGTATTTTAGGCAGAAATTGATAGGTTATTGATTGGGTTAAAGGTCATGGGGAAAGGTGGAAGAATGGGGTTGAAAATAAAATCAGCCATGATTGGATAGCAGAGCAGACTCAATGGGCTGAATGGCCTAATTCTAGTTCTGTACTACCTGCTGCAGGTTAAACTTAACGATCTGACTCTGTGTCCTGGGTTAACAGCAATGGAGATGGAGTCAATGTACAGCTATTTCTGAGATGTCACCTGATCTTCCACAGAACATGCTTTATGCAAAATACCAGTTAAATTCAACCGTTGTCTCACCGGTCTCACTTTTCACAGAATCAAGGTTTGCTTTATTAATTCCTTGGTTTTTAAATGTCCACAGAACTTAGAACCTGGAAGAGACCTTCAGTCCACAGTGTTGAGCTGTAGTCATTAAACAGCTGCCTGTTGTTTGCCTGCTTTAACAACCCTGAAGGTGCATTTCAGATGCCTTTCACAAATGGGTGTTAAAAAAAACTTGCCCGACAGGTGTTTTTGAACTTGGTTCGAGAAGAGCTCTGCTCCTCTGTCAGGGTGTGGGAGATCAGGGAGACTGCCATTCCCTTGCGAAAGTGCGCCCAGCGACAGCTCCTGGCTGACCACGTTAAGAAACTGCAGCCGAAGTTATCAACCTGTGCAGCGACCTTGAGGGATGTATGGATTTGAACCCCAACGTCTCTCTGTTCATCCACACTCTTAAGTAACTGACCATTAACTCTGTACTCAGCCTTCTGGTTTGTCCTTCCAAAATGCATCACCTCACACTTATCTGGACTGAACTCCATCTGCCACTTTTCTGCCCAACTCTGCATCCTGTCTATATCCTCTTGTATCCTTCGACAACCTACAGCTCCATCCACAACTCCTCCAATCTTTGTGTCATCCACAAACTTACTCACCCATCCTTCCGCCTCTTCATCCAGGTCATTTATAAAAATCACAAAGAGCAGGGATTCCAGAACAGATCCTTGAGGCACTCCACTAGTCACCGCCCTCCAGGCAGAATACTTTCCTTCCACTACTACCCTCTGCTTTCTTCCTGTAAGCCAATTTTTTATCCAACAGCCAAGGTTCCACTGATCTCGTGCCTCATGACTTTCTGGATGAGTCTCTGGTGGGGAACCTTGTCAGATGCCTTGCTAAAATCCATGTGGACCACATCTACTGCCCTACCCTCATCAATTTCTTTTGTTACCTCTTCAAAAAACTCAATTAGGCTCGTGAGGCATGACCTTCCCTTCACAAAGCCACGATGACTATCCTTGAGTAGACTGTACTTCTCCAAATGCTCGTAGATCCTATCCTTAAGAATCCTTTCCAATAGTTTGCAGACCACCGACGTAAGACTCACTGGTCTGTAGTTCCCAGGATTCTCCCTGTTACCTTTATTAAACAAGGGAACTACATTTGCCATTATCCAATCCTCCGGCACCTCCCCTGCAGCTAAAGAGGATTCAAAGATCAGATCTATCGCTCTAGCGATCTCTTCTCTCACACATTCAGCAGGAGAGGCTACTTTTCCACTATGTGCGTGTGTGTGTGTGTGTGTGTGTGTGTGTGTGTGTCTGTGCGTGTGAGCCTGTGAGCGTGTGAGAAGGTGTGTGAGAACCTGTATGAGAGGTGGTGTTTTTGCAGATGGGTCCAGAGTGACCTGCTGCAGGTTAAACTTAACGATCTGCCTCTGTGTCCTGGGTTAACAGCAATGGAGATGGAGTCAATGTACAGCTATTTCTGAGATGTCACCTGATCTTCCACAGAACATGCTTTATGCAAAATACCAGTTAAATTCAACCGTTGTCTCACCGGTCTCACTTTTCACAGAATCAAGGTTTACTTTATTAATTCCTTGGTTTTTAAATGTCCACAGAACTTAGAACCTGGAAGAGACCTTCAGTCCACAGTGTTGAGCTGTAGTCATTAAACAGCTGCCTGTTGTTTGCCTGCTTTAACAACCCTGAAGGTGCATTTCAGACGCCTTTCACAAATGGGTGTTAAAAAAAACTTGCCCGACAGGTGTTTTTGAACTTGGTTCGAGAAGAGCTCTGCTCCTCTGTCAGGGTATGGGAGATCAGGGAGACTGCCATTCCCTTGCGATAGTGCGCCCAGCGACAGCTCCTGGCTGACCACGTTAAGAAACTGCAGCCGAAGTTGACCATACCTGGGGTTGCCAAAGATGATCAGAGTATTAAAATTGGACTTTTAGCAAGGTGGTCACAGGTGGGGTGCAGGCAGCAGAAAGTGAAGTGATCACCAATAAAGATCGAGGATGACTCTGCCATAGTTGGATGCATCAGCAAGGGAGATGAGGCTGAGTACAGGGCTACGGTAGGAAACTTTGTCACATGGTGTGAGCAGAATTATCTGCAGCTTAATGTGAAAAAGACTAAGGAGCTGGTGGTAGACCTGAGGAGAGCTAAGGTACCAGTGACCCCTGTTTCCATCCAGGGGGTCAGTGTGGACATGGTGGAGGATTACAAATACCTGGGGATACGAATTGACAATAAACTGGACTGGTCTAAGAACACTGAGGCTGTCTACAAGAAGGGTCAGAGCCGTCTCTATTTCCTGAGGAGACTGAGGTCCTTTAACATCTGCCGGACGATGCTGAGGATGTTCTACGAGTCTGTGGTGGCCAGTGCTATCATGTTTGCTGTTGTGTGCTGGGGCAGCAGGCTGAGGGTAGCAGACACCAACAGAATCAACAAACTCATTCGTAAGGCCAGTGATGTTGTGGGGATGGAACTGGACTATCTGATGGTGGTGTCTGAAAAGAGGATGCTGTCTAAGTTGCATGCCATCTTGGACAATGTCTCCCATCCACTACATAATGTACTGGGTGGGCACAGGAGTACATTCAGTCAGAGACTCATTCCACCGAGATGCAGCACAGAGCATCATAGGAAGTCATTCCTGCCTGTGGCTATCAAACTTTACATCGAACATAGAATAGTACAGCACAGTACAGGCCCTTTGGCCCACATTGTTGTGCCGACCCTCAAACCCTGCCAACCATATAAGCCCCCACCTTAAATTCCTCCATATACCTGTCTAGTAGTCTCTTAAACTTCACTAGTGTATCTGCCTGCACCACTGACTCAGGCAGTGCATTCCACGCACCAACCACTCTCTGAGTAAAAAACCTTCCTCTAATATCCCCCTTGAACTTCCCACTCCTTACCTTAAAGCCATGTCCTCTTGTATTGAGCAGTGGTGCCCTGGGGAAGAGGCGCTGGCTATCCACTCTATCTATTCCTCTTATTATCTTGTACACCTCTATCATGTCTCCTCTCATCCTCCTTCTCTCCAAAGAGTAAAGCCCTAGCTCCCTTAATCTCTGATCATAATGCATACTTTCTAAACCAGGCAGCATCCTGAAGTTACAACTCCTCCCTTGGAGGGTCAGACACCCTGAGCCAATAGGCTGGTCCTGGATTTATTTCATAATTTATTGGCATAATTTACATATTACTATTTAACTATTTATGGTTCTATTACTATTTATTATTTATGGTGCAACTGTAGCGAAAACCAATTTCCCCCGGGATCAATAAAGTATGACTATGACTATGACTATGGGTGCAGGATTCCCCCGTAGCCGTTCCCCTCAGCAACAGCTCCTCACCTTTGGATGCCACTGCAGAGATGATTATCAGGGCACAGCTACAGCAGCCAAGTCAGTGGCTCTGAGGCTCAGCGGGGACGGGCGAAGTCAAGCAGTGCCACAGTGATAGGGGTACAGACCGCATAGTGTGTTGCTGCCTGGGTACCAGGGTCGAGGATGTCTCAGAGTGAATGCAGAACATTCCCAAGGGAGAGGGTGAGCATACAAAGATTGTGGTGCATGTTGGCACAACTATACAAGTAGAAAGTGGGAAGCTGTCATGTGCAGTGAGTATGGGGAGCTCGGCAAGAAGCTAAAAAATAGGACTTCAGAGGTAGTCATTTCTGGATAGCGTGTAGTGTCACATGCTGGTCAGGGCAGGAATAGAAAGATAGAACGAGCAAATATGTTTGGCATATTAGCCTTCATAAATCTGATTATTGAATACAGGAGATGGGATGTTCTGTTGAAGTTGTTTAAGACATTGGCCTAATTTGGAGTATTGTGTGCAGTTCTGGTCACCTGCCTACCTGAAAGACATCAATAAGATTGAAAGAGTGCAGAGAAAATTTACCAGGATTTTGCTGTGATTTGACTTGAATTATAGGGAAAGGTTGAATCACTCAGGACTTTATTCCCTGGAGAGTAGAATGAGTGAAGATTAGATACAGGAATACAAGATTATGAGGGGTATAGACTGAGTAAATGCAAGCAGGCTTTTTCCACTGAGGTTGGGTGAGACTAGAACTAGAGCTCATGGATTAAGGATGAATGTTAATAATAATAACTCAGTGTGATTACTTACACAGGCCAATCAAGCGGCAAACATCATTCACCAAAATCTTGTTTTAAAATATAAACTGATACCTTGCTATAAATACAAACCTGATCCAGTTTTATGTCAGAGTCCTACGAATTATATTATGACTGATCCATTATTACAGATAGGACAATCCATGATATAATATTACAGGATAACCAAGCAAGAACAGCTTACTTAATCGGTACAGCTATTCCAAACCCACGTAATATACAGAAATCAATCAGTGAAAAACATGATAAATATACTGAATTAAAAGAGGAGATAGAAGGACCATGGAACTTGTCAGGGTATACATTGTCCCAAAGTCACTACACAACAGCCTAAAACAATCAGGTCTACACAGCAACACACATCAAAGTTGCTGGTGAACGCAGCAGGCCAGGCAGCATCTCTAGGAAGAGGTACAGTCGACGTTTCAGGCCGAGACCCTTCATCAGGACTAACTGAAGGAAGAGCTAGTAAGAGATTTGAAAGTGGGAGGGGGAGGGGGAGATCCAAAATGAGAGGAGAAGACAGGAGGGGGAGGGATGGAGCCAAGAGCTGGACAGGTGATTGGCAAAAGGGATACGAGAGGATCATGGGACAGGAGGTCCGGGAAGAAAGACAAGGGGGGGGACCCAGAGGATGGGCAAGGGGTATATTCAGAGGAACAGAGGGAGAAAAAGGAGAGTCAGAGAAAGAATGTGTGTATAAAGATAAGTAACAGATGGGGTACGAGGGGGAGGTGGGGCTTTAGCGGAAGTTAGAGAAGTCGATGTTCATACCATCAGGTTGGAGGCTACCCAGACGGAATATAAGGTGTTGTTCCTCCAACCTGAGTGTGGCTTCATCTTTACAGTAGAGGAGACCATGGATAGACATGTCAGAATGGGAATGGGATGTAGAATTAAAATGTGTGGCCACTGGGAGATCCTGCTTTCTCTGGCGGACAGAGCGTAGATGTTCAGCAAAGCGGTCTCCCAGTCTGCGTCGGGTCTCGCCAATATATAAAAAGTCGCATCGGGAGCACCGGACACAGTATATCACCCCAGCCGACTCACAGGTGAAGTGTTGCCTCACCCGGAAGGACTGTCTGGGGCCCTGAATGGTGGTAAGGGAGGAAGTGTAAGGGCATGTGTAGCACTTGTTCCGCTTACATGGATAAGTGCCAGGAGGGAGATCAGTGGGGAGAGATGGGGGGGACGAATGGACAAGGGAGTCGCGTAGGGAGCGATCCCTGCAGAATGCAGGGGGGGGGAGGGAAAGATGTGCTTAGTGGTGGGATCCCGTTGGAGGTGGCGGAAGTTACGGAGGATAATATGTTGGACCCAGAGGTTGGTGGGGTGGTAGGTGAGGACAAGGGGAACCCTATTCCTAGTGGGGTGGCGGGAGGATGGAGTGAGAGCAGATGTGCGTGAAATGGGGGAGATGCGTTTGAGAGCAGAGTTGATGGTGGAGGAAGGGAAGCCCCTTTCTTTAAAAAAGGAAGACATCTCCCTCGTCCTAGAATGAAAAGCCTCATCCTGAGAGCAGACGCAGCGGAGACGGAGGAATTGCGAGAAGGGGATGGCATTTTTGCAAGAGACAGGGTGGGAAGATGAATAGTCCAGATAGCTGTGAGAGTCAGTAGGTTTATAGTAGACATCAGTGGATAAGCTGTCTCCAGAAATAGAGACAGAAAGATCTAGAAAGGGGAGGGAGGTGTCAGAAATGGACCAGGTAAACTTGAGGGCGGGGTGAAAGTTGGAGGCAAAGTTAATGAAGTCAATGAGCTCAGCATGCGTGCAGGAAGCAGCGCCAATGCAGTCCTCGATGTAGTGAAGGAAAAGTGGGGGACAGATACCAGAATAGGCACGGAACATAGATTGTTCCACAAAGCCAACAAAAAGGCAGGCATAGCTGGGACCCATACGGGTGCCCATAGCTACACCTTTAGTTTGGAAGAAGTGGGAGGAGCCAAAGGAGAAATTATTAAGAGTAAGGACTAATTCCACTAGATGGAGCAGAGTGCCAAAGTCTACACAGCAATATTTATGTAAATCTCCAGAAAGCCACAATATTCGACACCACTAGAATAGCCCGAAAGTTCCTAGCAACTGAGAAATGAGTGGCTTTGCTGAGCCCATACCTCAAGTTTTACCACCTTAAGCTGAGAAAAAAATAAAAAGCAAGCTGAAGTAAATGGGATGTAACAAAACACATGGATGAAGGTTGAGCAGTGGATGTAGTGTATATGGATTTCAGTAAGGCATTTGATATGCCTCCCCATGCAAGGCTCCTTCAGAAAGTAAGGAGTCATGGGATCCAAGGAGACTTTGCTTTGTGGATCCAGAATTGGATGGAGAAGTGGAAAGGTGGGTTAGTAAATTTCTTGATGACTCTAAGGTTGGGAATGCTGTGGATACTCTGGAGAGTTGTCAAAGGTTACAACAGGACATCGATAGGATACAGTCATCTCTGTCATGGGTACCAGCCTCCATAATATCTGAGACATCTTCAAGGAGCAGTGCCTTTTTGAAGTGCTATCATTAAGGATCCCCATCACCCAGGGCATGCCCTCTTCCCACTGTTACTGTCGGAAAGGACATTCAGAAGCCTTGAAGGCACACACTCAGCGATTCAGTAACAACTTCTTCCCCTCTGCCATCCGATTCCTAAATGGACGTTGAACCTGTGAACACTACCTCACTACTTTTTTATTTCTGATTTTTGCACTACTGTCTGGCTGGTGGCATAGTGGCATCAGCACCGGACTTCGGAGTGAAGGCTCCCGGCTTTGAATCTTCTTCTTCTTTTGCAGTACTTAATTTTACTCAACTACTTTATCGATATATCTACTTAATGTAACTCAGTTTTTTCCCTGTATTTATTTATCATGTATTTTGTTTCACTACTGCCACAAAGATAACAAATTTCATGACATATGCCGGTGATATTAAATCTGATTCTAATTCTTGAACAAAGTAATAACAATTGCCACTCTCCAAGTGTCCTGTGGCCAGTGAGGATGTAATGATCATCGACAACAGCACAGAATTCTCTTCCCTTGTTTCCCATAGTAAACAGGGATATATCACTTCTGGCCCTGGGGACTTAACTTTCCTGATGTTTTTCAAAAGATCCAGCACATCCTCTTTCTTAACGTTGATATGTTCAAGCACATAAGCCTTTTTCACATTGTTGTCACAAACTCCCTCTCACTGGTGAAAACTAAAGTATTTTTAAAATTTTCATTTAAGGAGTTCCCTTATCTGCTGTGACTAATGACATGATTCCTTTTCTAACCCCAATCAGTCCTACCCTCACCCTAGCCATCCTCCTGCTCTTCACATACAGTACCTGCTGAATGCCTTGGGATTTTCCTTTATCCCTCTCACCACGGACTTCTTGTGACCCCATCTAGCTCTCCTAAATACGTTAGCGCCTTGCTGGTTACTTTGTAACTCTCAAGAGCCCTGTCTAACTGTTGGTTCCTTATCCTGAAGTAAGCTCTTCCTTCCTCTTGACTAGATGTTCCGAATCTCTTGTCAGCCATGGTTCCTTCACCCTGCTATCTTTTCCCTGCCTCAATGGGACAGACCAATCCAGGACCCCAAACAAGTTTTGCCTCAACGACCTCTACATTACAGTGGTGCATTACCCTGAGTACATCCGTTCCCAATTTATGCTCCCCAGTTCCTGCCCAATAGCATCATAATTCCCCCTCTCCCCAATTAAATACTTTCCCATACCGTCTGCTCCTATCCCTGTCCGAAGCTATGGTAAAGGTCAGGCAGTGTGGTTACTCTCTCCAAAATGCTCTCTCACTGTGAGGTCTGACACCTGACCTGGTTCATTGCTTACGTCATATCCAGGTCTTTTCTCTAGCCTGAACATTTACACCTTGAATCAGGAAGAAGATGGCACCAACAAACAACATGACCAAAGGCAACATCCTCCATTCAGTTCACAAAACTACTTTTTCACTCTTTGATACCTTCTATTTCTTTCAATTGTGGTTCTCTTACTGTTGGAGCCTGTAATCTACATTTTGGTGATGTGTTATCAGTTTGGTAGTGTGCAGACTGAGCGATCTGCACATTGCTGTCTCCAGGAGGGGTCTGTAAGATTCCAGCGAAGCATGTAGTCTTGAGACCAAGAAGCCTGGAGATGGCATGTGAGCCCATGATCGACTCCATTTCTCGCCAATTAAAGCACCGAGGAAGATTGAAATCATCGAGACGAGTGTGGAAAGGCAAGCGGGTGCTCAACACCGTCTACCAGCCTCTCGTTCGCTGCTGCCAGAGGGAAGTGTCTGCAGACAGTATCTCTCTCTCTCTCTCCCTCTCTCTCTCTCTCTCTCTCTCTCCCTCTTCCTCTCCCTCCCTCTCCCTCCCTCTCCCTCCCTCTCCCTCTCCCTCCCCCTCTCTCTCTCTCTCTGTCTCCCTCTCTCCCTCTCTCTCTCTCTCCCTCTCTCTCTCTCCCTCTCCCTCTCTCCCTCTCTCTCTCCCTCTCTCTCTCCCTCTCTCTCTCCCTCTTCCTCTCACTCTCCCTCCCTCTCCCTCTCACTCTCCCTCCCTCTCCCTCTCCCTCCCTCTCCCTCCCTCTCCCTCTCCCTCCCTCTCCCTCTCCCTCCCCTCTCTCTCTCTCTCTCTCTCTCTCTCTCTGTCTCCCTCTCTCTCTCTGTCTCTCTCTCTCTCTCTCTCTTCCTCTTCCTCTCACTCACTGCTCCCAAAGGAAGTCCCCTGTGTTCGAAAGGTCTCTCTCTCCCTCGATGCTGTCAGAGGATGATGCTGGAATCCATGGTCTTGTGCAAGGTTTAATCAACACGGTTTGTGGATTGGACTCGGGAGTCCACATTATGTGCTTCTGGTTTCTGTTGGTTGATGTGCCTCTTTGAATGGATGCCATGGTCTTCTTTGTTTTGTGGCTGTTGTGGGGAAGACAAATCCCAGACTTGCATACTGCACACATACTTTGATAATAAATGTACTTTGAATCTTTCCTGGACACACCTCACAAATTCTGTCTCTTCCAAGCATTTTGAACTATGAAGATGCCATTCAATAATAGTGAAGTTGGGGTCCACCATGACAAAAGCCTTGTTATTTTTTCACCTTTCCAAACTCTGACTCCTGATCTGTTCCTCAGTATCACTTTTACTTTTAAGACCACAAGATATAGGAGCAGAATTAAGCCATTTGGCCCATCAAGTTTGCTCTGCCATTTCATCATGGTTGATCCAATTTTCTTCTCAGCCCCAATCTTCTGCCTTCTTCCCGTAACCCTTCATGCCCTGACCAATCAAGAATCTATTACTCTCTGCCATTCGGCCTATCTCGTCCACGCCAAAGCCATTTAAACTGCCTACGTCCAACAAATTGCACTGGGACCATAGACCTCCATATTCCTACTATCCATGTACCTATCCAAACTTCTCAAATGTTGAAATCAGGCTTGCATGGACCACGTGCTGGCAGCTCATTCCACATTTTCATGATTCTCTGAGTGAAGAAGTTTCTTCTCATGTTGCCCTTAAATTTCTCACCTTTCACCTTTAACACATGACCTCTGGTTGTCATCCCACCCAACCTCAGTGGAAAAAGCCTGCTTGCATTTACTCTATCTATACCCCTCAATTCTTTTCCTCTCTCAAATCACCTCTTAATCTACATTCTAAAGAATAAAGTTCTAACCTAGTCTTTCCTTGTGGATGTGATCCTCCAGACCCAGCAACATGCTTGTAAATTTTCCCTGCACTCTTTCAGCTCTTTCTTACAAGTAGGTGACCAAAACTGCACACAATATCTCCCTCTCCATTTTGAAACATCTAAACAACATACAACAACCATTCCTTCCTTTGTGAAAGGCGACTCTCTGTAATGGGTACCACATGGTATTAGGGTTCCATGCACTGACGCATGCTCTCAGTTCATCACCCTTGTTCCTGCGTTAAAATTGACACACTTCAACCCATCCCACTGACTACAGCTTTGCCCTCTCAATTGCCTATCCCTCCTCACAGTCTCTTTAAAGCTCAAAGAAAAATTATTATCAGAGTACATATGGGTCACCATATACAATTCATTTTCCTGTGGGCATACTTTAATTGTGAACAGAATCAATGAACAACAAACTATGTAAAAGCAAATATAAACAAATAGCAATAAATAACAAGCATGCAATAACAAGATAAAGAGTCCTTAAAGTGAGACCGTCATTTGTGGGAACACCCGAAAGAGAATGAGTGCAGGTATCTCCATTTGTTCAAGAGCCTGATGGTTGAGAGGTAATAACTGTTCTTGAACCTAATGGTGCAGGTCAAGGCAGTTGTATCTTTTACCTGATGGCAAAGTGAGAAAAGAGCGTGGCCCGGGTGATGCCCTCTCTCTCACTCACGCTAACACAGGGTACGTGAAGAATCCTTACTCACCCTGAATTAACTGAAACAGGAGCTAGAGTAAAAAGCAAAAAGTTGCAGATGCTGCAAATCAGAAATAGAAGCATAAAATACTGGAAACACTCACAGGCGAGGCATGTTATGTGGTTCTATTTAAGAGATGATGTTTCTGTGAATGTGCATATCATCTGCAGTTTTACTGCTTCTCATCATTGACCTGTTCTGCTGCAGACACTGGTGTCTGTGGTAAGATCAGGGGCTTCTTTCACCTTCAGCAGTTGCTGCTTCATTCTGATGTTTGAGAACTTGTGGTTTATGACTGTGTTATATGGGAAGACTGAATAACCACAGGTCCTTCTGATCACATGACATACAGCCTACAGACCTACCTGAGGATGTATAAAACCAGGACATCCCTCTGCACATTGCAGCTTCACTTGCCTGTGACTGCCTCTGCCGTGCCATGGCTCTATCACTCCTTCTACTCATCGTGCTGGCAGCAGCCGATGGCTTTCGGTGAGTATCATCAGTAATTACATGACTACACAGAGGTAAGCAGCATCAGAATGCAGAATATAGTGTAACAATTACAGAGAAAGTGCAGTACAAGCAGACAATACGGTGCAAGACCCGTGACGTGCTGGATTGTGAGCTAAAGAGATGAAATTGATATCAGGTGGAAGCTCATCTTTATCATACAAGAGCTTTTGCTGGATGGACGTTGGGAGAAGAGAGAATGACTGGCTTGGAAGGTATCTTTAATGATTCTTGCTGCTTTCTGGAGATAGTGGGAAGTGTAAAAAGAATCCACGGAGGGGAGGTTGGTTTCCACATTGTGTTAAGGGGTTGTGGTTTTGGGCAGATCAGTTGCTATACCATGAGACTACAAGGTATAGGAACAGAATTGGGCCATTTGGCCCATCAAGTCTCCTCCACCATTTTATCATGGCTTATCCAATTTTCCTCTCTGCCCCAATCTTCTGCCTTCTTCCTGTATCCCTTCATACCCTGAGCAATCAAGAATCTGTCGACCTCTGCCTTAATATACATAAAGGCTTGGCCTCCATAGCTGCCTGTGGCAAAGAATTCCACAGATTCTCCATTCCGGCTGAAGAAATTCCTCCTCATCGCTATTCTGAAAGAGCGCCTCTCTATTCTGAGGCTGTGTCCTCTGATCTTAGACTCCCCCATCAAATGAAACATCCTCTCCACATCCACTCTATCAAGGCCTTTCACCATTCGATAGGTTTCAATCAGATCACCCCCTCATTCTTCTGAATTCTACTGAATACGTGCCCAGAGTCATGAGACAAGGTAGGAGCTGATGTATCCCTCCACTTCTACAAAACGGCCCTCCTAGCTATCAATGTAGCAAATGCAATAACATGTTGGTCAGACACAGAGATACCATGGATATTTTGAGGAATTATTCCAAACAGCACGGTTAATTTGTTAGGTTGTAAATTAATTTTAAGTGTTTTACTATTTTCCATTAGTCACTTTTTTGCTGCTGCAATCACATTGCTTCCTCAGCACTACCTACCCCTCCACCTATCTTCATATCATCTTCAAACTTTGCCAAAAAGCCAACAATTCCATTATCTAAACCATTGACAAACAATGTGAAAAGCTGTGGTCCCAACACTGACCCCTGAGGAATACCACTAGTCACTGGCAGCCAACCAGAAAAGGCCCCTTGTTTTCCCATTTGCTGCCTCTTCCCTGTCAACCATTCCACTATCCATGACAGTATCTTTCCTGTAATATCATAGAATTTTACCTTGTTAAGCAGCCTCAACAGTGGTACTTTATCAAAGACCTTCTGAAAATCTAGTCCACTGCCTCTTCTCTGTCCACCTTGTTACTTCCTTGAAGAACTCTAACAGATTTGTCAGGCAAGATTTCCCCTTACAGAAACCATACCCACTGTGACTTATTTTATCATTAGTCTCCAAGTGCCTCAGAACCTCATCCTTAATAATAGACTCCAACACTTCCCCAACCACTGAGGTTAGACTAACTGGCCTATAATTTCCTTTCTCCCTTCTCCCTTCTCCCTTCTTAAAGAGTGGAGTGACACTTGCAATCTTCCAGTCCTCCAGGACCATGACAGAATCAAGTGATTCTTGAAAGATCATGACCAATGCATCTGTTATCTCTTCAGCAACCTCTCTTAGGACTCTGGGATGTAGTCCATCTGGTCCCGGTGGCTTATCCACCTTAAGGCCTTCAAGTTTGCCTAGTTCATTTTCCTTTGTAATAGCAATGGCCCTCACTCCTGCTCCCTGACACTCACAGACCTCTGGAATACTGCTCGTGTCTTCCACATTGAAGTCAGATGCAAAGTTCTCATTAAGTTCATCTGCTGTTTCATTGTCCCCCATTACTACCTCACCAGCATCATTTTCCAGCAGTCCAATATAAAATCTCACCTCCTTTTACTCTTCATATAACTGAAAAAACTTTTGGTATCCTGTTTTATATTATTTACTAGTTTGCCCTCATGTTCCATCTTTTCACTTCTTATAGCTCTTTTAGTTGCCTTTTATTGGATTTTAAAAATTTCCCAATCAATGAGCTTCCCACTCACTTTTGCTACCATATTTGCCCTTTCCTTGGCTTTTATGCAGTCCTTAACTTCCTTTGTCAGCCATGGTTGCCTTGCCCTGTCACTTGAGAACAACTAGTGACTAGTGGGATACCGCAAGGCTCAGTGCTGGGACCCCAGTTGTTTACAATATATATTAATGACTTGGATGAGGGAATTAAATGCAGCATCTCCAAGTTTGCGGATGACACGAAGCTGGGCGGCAGTGTTAGCTGTGAGGAGGATGGTAAGAGGATGCAGGGTGACTTGGATAGGTTGGGTGAGTGGGCAAATTCATGGCAGATGCAATTTAATGTGGATAAATGTGAAGTTATCCACTTTGGTGGCAAAAATAGGAAAACAGATTATTATCTGAATGGTGGCCGATTAGGAAAAGGGGAGGTGCAACGAGACCTGGGTGTCATTATACACCAGTCATTGAAAGTGGGCATGCAGGTACAGCAGGCGGTGAAAAAGGCGAATGGTATGCTGGCATTTATAGCAAGAGGATTCGAGTACAGGAGCAGGGTGGTACTACTGCAGTTGTACAAGGCCTTGGTGAGACCACACCTGGAGTATTGTGTGCAGTTTTGGTCCCCTAATCTGAGGAAAGACATCCTTGCCACAGAGGGAGTACAAAGAAGGTTCACCAGATTGATTCCTGGGATGGCAGGACTTTCATATGAAGAAAGACTGGATGAACTAGGCTTGTACTCGTTGGAATTTAGAAGATTGAGGGGGGATCTGATTGAAACGTATAAAATCCTAAAGGGATTGGACAGGCTAGATGCAGAAAGATTGTTCCTGATGTTGGGGAAGTCCAGAACGAGGGGTCACAGTTTGAGGATAAGGGGGAAGCCTTTTAGGACTGAGATTAGGAAAAACTTCTTCACACAGAGAGTGGTGAATCTGTGGAATTCTCTACCACAGGAAACAGTTGAGGCCAGTTCATTGGTTATATTTAAGAGGCAGTTAGATATGGCCCTTGTGGCTATGGGGGTCAGGGGGTATGGAGGGAAGGCTGGTGCAGGGTTCTGAGTTGGATGATCAGCCATGATCATAGTAAATGGCGGTGCAGGCTTGAAGGGCCGAATGGACTACTCCTGCACCTATTTTCTATGTTTTCTATGTAACTACTTCTGTGGAACATATCTATCCTGCACTTTGTGAATTATACCTAGAAACTTCAGCCATCTCTGCTGTGCCATCACCCCCGCCAGTATACTCCTCCAATCCACCTGGGTAAGTTCCCCTCTCATGCCTCTGTAATTCCCTTTATTCCATTGTAATACTGAAGCAAAGTACGCCAACTAGTGGAGAGGTGTCGCAGCAACAAACTTGCACTCAACGTCAGTAAGGCGAAAGAGCTGATTGTGGACTTCAGGAAGGGTAAGATGAAGGAACACATACCAATCCTCATAGAGGGATCAGAAGTGGAGAGAGTGAGCAGTTTCAACTTCCTGGGTGTCAAGATCTCTGAGGATCTAACCTGGTCCCAACACACCGATGCAGTTATAAAGAAAGCAAGACAGTGGCTATCCTTCACTAGGAGTTTGAAGAGATTTGGCATGTCAACAATTACACTCAAAAGCATCTATAGATGTACTGTAGAGAGCATTCTGACAGGCTGCATCACTGTCTGGTATGGTGGGGTTACTGCTCAGGACCAAAAGAACTTCAGAGAGTTGTAAGTCTAGTCAGCTCCATGTTGGGTACTAATAAACCCCGTGATAATAAACCTGATTCTGATTCTGATACATGTGACTTATGCTTCTCCCTGTCAGGTTGATGTACGAAGGCAATCATATTATAATCACTGCCTCCTAAGGGTTTATTTTATGTTAAGCTCCCTAATAAGACCTGGGTTAGTGCAGAACACCCAGGTCTTATCAGGGAGCTTAACATAAAGATGGCCTTTCCCCAAGCAGGCTCAAGCACAAGCTGCTCTAAAAAGCCATCTCGTAGGCACACAACAAATTCCCTCTCTTACGATCTGACACCAAGCTGATTTCCCCAGTCCCCTTGCATACTGAAGTCCCCCCACTATAATTGTGTCATTACCCTTATTACATGCCTTTTCGAGCTCCCTTTGCAATCTCAACCCCACGTCTTGGCTACTATTTGGAGGCCTACATAAGAGTCTCATAATGATTTTTTTTTACCCTTGCAATTTCTTAACTCCATCCACAAAGATTCAACATTCTCTGACCCTATGTCACCTCTTTCTGAAGATGTACTTCCATCTCTTACCAACAAGGCCACATCACTGCCTCTGCCTTCCGGCCTCTCTTTTAGATGCAGTGTATATCCTGTGATGTTAAGCTCCCAACTATGGCTTTCTTTCAGCCACAACTCAGTGATGCCCACATGTCATACACACCAATCTCTAAATGCGCCACGAGTCCACCCATCTTATTCCGAATGCTGTGCACATTTCAGTTCAGCACCTTAAGTCATGCATTCTTCATACTTTTGAATTTTGCCTCTTTGGTACAAGTTAACTCTTTGCTTTGTCTGCACTTCTACCCAATTATTGACTTGTCCTTCCTTACATTCATGTTACCCCCATCATCTACTTGTAAACCTGCTGGCTCATCCTCAGCTCTATCATCTTGGTTCCTATCTCCCGGCCATATTAGTTAAACCACTCCCAATAGCTCTAGTAAATCTGCCCACAAGAAATTTGGTCCTGCTCAGATTCAAGCGCAATCATCTCTAAGAATCTTCTCTCTAGTTATGGTAAATTTACAGACTTTCTGATCCCTAATACCTTGAACTTCCATCACACTGCTAATGTCTTCCACAGTGAAGACTGACGCAAAATACTTATTTAGTTCATCCGCCATTTTGTTGTCCCCCGTTACTATTCTCCAGCATCATTTTCCAGTGGTCTGATATCCACTCATCTGTCTTTTATACTTAAGGTATCTGAAGAAATTTTTGATATTCTCTTTAATATTATTGGCTAGCTTGCCTTCCTCGGCGTCCACATCTCGGCTGACCTCACCTGGACTGCCCACATCTCTTATCAGGTGGGGAAGGCCCAACAGAGGCTCTACTTCCTAAGGAAGCTAAAGCACGCTCTCCTCCCTCATCACCTGCTGATCAACTTCTATCAGACAACTATAGAGAGCCTCCTGACGTATTGCTGTGCAGTGTGGTTTGCCAGCTTCACAGAACAGAACAGAACAGGAAGGACTTGCAGCGGGTGGTGAGGGTAGCAGAGCGGGTTATTGGCACAACATTACCCTCCCTCAGAGACATTTATACTGGCAGACTTCAAAAGAAGGCTACTTGTATTTCAAAGGATCCCACTCATCCTGGACATCACCTGTTTTCCCCTCTACCTTCTGGGAAGAGATACAGAGCATTAAGGACGAAAACAAAGAGACTCCTTAACAGCTTCTACCCACAAGCAGTGAAATGTATAACACCCCCTTCCCTTCTCCTGCCCCCCTCCTAAGACGGCGGCAGCTAAATGCATCACATTCCAGGAATGGCAGGTGTGCAATAGTCCTATCCCCCCATCCATATATTAATTTTGGACTGCATTCCTGAGGTTTTAGAGTTTATTTTATGTATATATTCTTTGTTATGCTGCAAAACGTTGAGCTGCTAAACTGTGTTTCATTGCTCCACAACAATGACAATGAAGATATTCTTTTTCTAACGGCTCTTTTAGTTGCCTTCTATTGGCTTTTAAAAGCTTCCCGATCCGCTAAGTTCCCTCTAATTTTTGCTCTATTTTCTGCCCTCTCTTTGGCTTTTATGTTGGCTTTGACTTCTCTTTTCAGCCACAGTTGTGACATCTTTCCTTTAGAATCCTTCTTCCTTGTTAGCATGTATATGTCCTGTGCCTTCCAAATTCCTTCCAGGTATTCCAGCCATTGCTACTCTGCCATCATCCCTGCCAGTGTTCTTTTCCAATCAATTCTGACCATCTCCTCTCTCATGCCTTTGTAATTTCCTTTACTCCACTGCAATACTGATGCATCTGACTTTGGGTTCTCCTTCTCAAATTTCAGGGTGAATTCAATCGTGTTATGATCACTTTTCCCTCAGTGTTCTTCTACCTTCAGCTCTCCAATCAATTCTGGTTCCTTGCACAACACCCAATAGCTGATCCCCTTGTGGGCTCAACCACAATCTGCTCTAAAAAGCCATCTTCTAAACACTTATGAAAAATTCATCCCCCTGGAATACAGCACCAATCTGATTTTCCCAATCTACCTGCATGTTGAAATCCCCTGTGACTATTGTAACATTGCCCTTTTGGCATACTTTTCTGTCTTTCTTTGTAATTTGTAGGCCACATCTGGCCATTTACTAAGTTGTTCTGGGTTTTGTCCACCCATTGATCCAAACCTGCTCTGAGATACCTGCTCTGGACTTCTAAAATTCTCCACAAATCTCCCTGTCCTGACCGTTTCCTGTTTGAAACTTGCTGCTCTAATTCTAGCCTCATGCTCATTCCCATATTTCATTGCATTTCCATTGGCGACCTTGCCAGCAGTTCCCAATCTGTTGGAATACCTTCCTGCAGTAGTGACACCGTCGGGGTAGCCTCAAGCCCATGGGCAGATCTGTCCTTGAGATGTTCTTCAGGTCTATGCAGATCTCTCGACATAGCAGCACAGGAGAAGTGGAGAGGTAGAACAATACAGTACAGGAACAGGCCCTTCAGCGCACCAGATCTGTGCCAAGCACAGAGTAAATCCAGTTCCATCTGTATCCCTCAGTATTCTGCCTGTTCATGTGGCTGGCAAAAGGCTCCTGAACGTTCCTATTGTATTAGTGGAGATACTGTCACTGTTCAGATATGACCCAAGTGCAGAGAGAGATGCACTGAAACCAGTCAATAGTTCACAGGCTTTAATGTGAATAGATTTGTAGGCAAAGGAAAACAATAAATGCTTGGCCAAACAGGGCCGTTAACTAAAACTCTCAAATGGAAAGTGAAGCAATACTGTGGCTGAAGAAAATAACTAAATATTAAATTAATACTTCCAGTCTTCGGCATCATTTGACTCAACAGTCCAGTTTCTCAGGCAAGGCCGAAGGCACGCAAGCAGCGAAATGCGGTGAAAAGAATGGAGTTAAATATCATCACAGTGAAATAATTGGCTGACAGGTGCATATTCATGAGCGCAATTGCGGAATCCACTGCTCTGCTGAATCGTGGTTATGACGGATACAGGGTGCTGGAGGAGAGGGAATCGCTGAGGGACTGAGTGAGGGAGTTGATTACCTGTCACTGATACAGTTGCGGTCACAGATACCATTGTGGGAAGTCGTGTGAACCCGAGGTAAGGATGGCTCTTCAGCGCTTACATGGAGCTGTCCTATTTTCAGTCCCATCCAGCCTCTTCCTCAGCACTTCCCAGTACACTGATATCTGTATTCCTGCTTCCTGCACTCATTGAGAATGTAAATATTTCACTATCTCTCCTGCCAGTTTGGATTGTACTCCCACCTGCACCTCGTCCCTTCCCTTTGACATTGTCTACTGCGCTGCACTTTCTCTGTGGATGATCTACTTCATTCTGCGTTCTGTTACTGCCTCAGTATGCTATGTTTTGAAATGATCTGTCAAGCTTACACTGTACCTCAGTGATACAATGACAAAGCAGCCCCAGTTCCATCTCTGGGTTACTGAGTACGAGTCCTTTGCAGAGGACCCACATCAGCGCTGGTGAATGCCAGTTCTAGCAGTGGTGATGATAAACTGTTGTTCTATCTACCAGCACTTCCTCGTGCAGCCAGCTCACAGATCCAGTAACGTTTCAATCTGGTTTTACAGAATTTCCAACCTGTTCCAGAAGCAGTCGGATAATATTCTGGCAGTGCAGTGGCCTCCAAACGTCTGTCAGGTAAGTGGAATCATTTGTGTACAAATCTGAGTGTCTGAACAGTGAGCGCCTGCAAACAGTGGCTGTTGTAGAGATCAGTGTACGAGACAGACAAGTTGGATGAAAATGTTGGTGATGTAGCAGACAGTGAAGAACTTTGTCTAAAGTTACAACAGGAACTAGATCAACTGGGAAAGTGGGCCAAGAAATGACGGATGGCATCTCACTTGGAGAAGTGAGTAATTGCCCCCCTCACCTTTATGCATGCCCTCGTGTAATTGACAACTACCCTGTCTATGCCTCTCACAATTTTATAACCTTCTATCAGCCTCCAACTCACCAGAGAAAGCAAACTGAGTATGTCCAAGCTCCTAGCTGCTAATCCAAGCAGCATCCTAGAAAACCGCTCTGCACCCCCTCCAAAGCCTTCACATCCTCCTTGTATTGAGGTCAATAGAATTGCACTCAATACTGTGTGCTGCCCAAGCAAGGGTTTATATTGCTGCAGCATAACTTCCTGACCCAAACTCAATACCCTGATCAATGCCATATGCCAGCTTAGCCACCTGTTTACTGGCATGACCACTGTTAAGTGAAGACTCTGAGATCCCTCTGTACATGAGTACAGTCAACGGTCTTGATCTTAACTGGATTTCCCTTGGCGTTTGACCTCCCCAGGAAAAACACCTCACACTTGCTCAGATTAAACTCCATCTGCCATTTTTCTGCCCATATCTGCAAATGATCTATATTCTGTTGTATCCTTTGATGGCTCACGACACTGTCCACAACTCCAGCAATCTTTTTGATATCTGCAAACTTACTGACCCACTCACCTACATTTTCATCCAAGTCATTTCTGCACATCACAAGTAACAGAGGCCCCAGAAATTGAATCAGCTTTATTATTATAGTTTTACATGATGTGAAATTTTCTGTTTTTATATAGTGCAAAGACATAAAATGACCACAGATTGTAAAATAAATGGTGATAAAAGGAACTTACAGGAGCTTACCCGGCCTTACCTCACTGGGAGCAGGCTCATCCTTAGCCTCTGCTCGCCGAAGCCTCTTGAGTCTCCTTCAGGCATTGTCTCTTGAAGGTGTCTTTGATAATGGGGAGGGTTGTGCCTCTGCTGGGACTCTGCTGGAATCTGCAATTCCACTGGTCAGGACCTCCAGCAGAATAACAGCCTCCATCACTACCCTGCAATTGCTGTGGGCAAACCAGTTTCAAATCCAAACGAACAAGTCTCTGTGCATCTTAACCTTCTGGATCAGCCTACCATGAGGAACCTTGTCAAGAGCCTGACTAAAGGTCTTACTGAGCACAGTCACACCAGAGTTTTATAGAGCTGCAACATACCTCACGCCATTGCACTCCTTCCTCAACACTGGATACACTACTTCGGTTTAGGTGAAAGGTGAAATATTTAGCAGGAATCTGAGAATTAATTTCTTCACCAGAGGGTGGTGCAAGTGGGAACGGGCAGCCACCGGAAGTGGTAGATGGAAGTTCAATTGTAACACTTAAGAGAAGTTTAGATGGATAGGAGGGATATGGAAGGACCAGGTTGGCATGAACTAGAATGGCCACCAGACCTGTTTTTCTGATGAAGTGCTGTTTTCCTGGCCTTGGTGTTCATCCATTTCTTGTCAGTGACAAGTTTCCTTCCTTGTCTTTCCAGGTTAAAAAATGGAGCGGCCCAGGTTGTGCCTTTGATTACTGGACCATCCACGGCTGGTGGTAACTGTCTCCTTATGCGGAAGAACTTGAGCAAAGGTTCAGGGGTTCTGGGGTAAATCAGTGCCAGTGTTGGGCTGTGCTCTGGAGTATGGGCTTTACTGAGCCTGGATATCAGTACCAGAATCACCGCTGTTTCTCCAGCTGCTCAGCCTGCACCTGAGCAAAGACTCCTTATCTCCGTCTTAAACAGCCAGCTCTTAATCCAAAAACTGTCCCTGCTGCTCGATTTTCCCCAAAGGGGAAGAGTCAACTCAACACCACCTGTTTGTCACACTCCGAACTTTGTCTGGTCAATAAAATCACCTCTCATATTTATAAACTTGAGTGGGTACAGGCCCAACAACTCAACTTCATATGTCAACCCCAATCAACCCATGAACATTTTCCATACAGACACGTCCCCGCTTAACTAGAGAGACCAGGGTTCTGAGTGTGACCTCATCGAAGATGTAGAGTTGGAGCAAGACTTCCCGACTCCTGTCCTTCAAAACCCACCCGACAGTCTAGATCCCAGTATCCAGCTGCCCCCATTGCTCTGAACTGTGTAGGAGCATTGTGGTGACAACTGAGCCCCTCATCCCTGAGACCTGAGACAGAACACAAAGTACTGTCCCTGTAAGTAAATGCCAGCAAAGTGCAGGAATTCTTCAGCTTGGAATCAGCACCTCACCCTATCCTTTTATCTTCCAGGCCCCCTAGGTCTGCCAAAAAGAAGGTGGGAAATTTCAGCCTGACTAAAATAAAGGTCAGTACATACAATCAGCGATGATTCACAAAATCTCGAGTTTTATGACTGGACACAACACACTATCACACAGGTTACTGGTCAGTTTATCAACAGGCCAGCTGGGTTACTCAAATCACACAACATCAGGATAAGTCGTGAGTTCTGGTCACTGGTCACTGGTCACCGGTCCATTTTACACAGCAACCTTGAACTCAGTCCCAGCTCTCTGTGATTCTGTACATAAACCCCTGAGTCACTGGGAATGGTTCACTCAGTAATAAGAGTCATAGCACAGACTTCAAACCCGCTTGTCCATGCCAGTCCCATTTGTCAGTCTTTGGCCCATATCCCACTAAACCTTTCCAATCCATATCCCTGTCTGAATGTCTTAAATGTTGTAATTGTACCTTTCACCAGGCCCAGAAGCTCCCAGAGACATAGAAAGCCACAATGCAGAAAAAGGCTCTTCGACCCATCTAGTCAGAGCCTGCCTGGTCCTGTCTGCCTGCACGAGGACCGTGTTCTGTCAGCCTCCTCTCATCTATTTACCTGTCCAAACTTCCCTTATGTAGCGACTGAACCCACATCTACCACCTTAGAGAGGGTGCAGAGGAGATTTCCCAGGATGGTGTCTGGATTTAAGAGCATGTCTTATTAGGAGATGTTCAGTGAGTTGGAGCTTTTCTCTTTGAAGCAAAGGAGAATGAAAAATGACTTGATAGAGGTGTACAAGATAGTAAGAGACATAGACAGAGTGGACAGCCAGGATTTTTCCCAGTTATGGAAATGGCTAATACAAAAGAGTATAATTTTAAAGGGATTGAACAAAAGCATGGGGCGGAGGGTGGCCAGAGGTATTTTTTTACACAGTCTGATAGGTGTGTGTGAGGTGCCAGGGGTGTTGTAGAGGCAGATCCATTTGGGACATTTAAGATACTTAGATAAGCACATAGGTGAAAGAAAAATTGGTGGTAATCTGGGTGGGTAGAGTTAGATTGATCTTGGAGTAACTTAAAAGATTGGCACAACATCATGAGCCAAAGGGCCGATACTGTGCTCTACTGTCATATGTTCTATCAGTAACAGGAACAGGCTTTACAGCTGGCGATGTTGTGTCAAACTTATTAACTAGTAGTTAAATACCCAATAAAAACTAATCCCTTCTGGCTACAGAGTGTCTCTATCCCTCTATTCTCCATGTACTCACGCGCCTGACGAACATCCCCTTAAACAGCTCTATCATATTTGCCCCCACCATCACCCCAGCAGCACATTCCAGACACCCAACATGATCTGTGTATTTTTTAAACTTGCTCAGCACATCTCATTTGAACTTGACCCTTCTCACCTTAAACGAATGTCCGGCAATATTAAAAAATGTAGACCTTGTTTTAGAGAAGCTGTCCATTCTATCTGTGCCTTTCATTATTTTACAAGCTTCTACGAGCTCTCGCTCAGCCTTTGCCATTCTAGAGAAAACAGTTCTTGTCCAACCTGTCCTTACACACTCTAATAAATTCTGCCCAATCTAAAATGATCTTCCCAGTCTATGCGACGCACTTCGATCGTTTCCTCTTGAACACCAAAGGCGGAGGGAATCTCTGAAATTATGGAAGGCGCAGATAGACAGTGAGAGTGTGGAAATATCAAATACTAGAGGACTTTGCGTTATGGTAAGGGGGAGTTTGAAGGAGTTCTGCACAAGACGGGGATGCCTGGGATGTGCTAGCATGGAGGCAGAAACAATAACATTTAAGAGGTATTTTGACGGGCACAGCTTGGAGGGACACAGACCGTGTGTAGACAGACGGATTAGTCAGATTGGCATCATTGTTGACATGGTCATCGTCGGCTGAGGGACCAGTTCTGTGTTGTTTTTCTCCATGCTCTGTTGGGTTAAGTTGAATGGACGACATTTTAAAGGGGCTTGGAGGAGTACGTTTTTAGTTACACAGAGAGGGGTAAATATCTGGAGCATGCTGTCAGAGGCAATGCTGTGGTGGAATCAGATATAATCAACATTTAACATATATCTGGACATAGGACCATGATAAGTATATTCACCCCGAACCAATTAATCATATTCCAGGTTGTAACTCAGCTTCAGATATCTGTTACAAAACCATAGAAAACCATAGAAAAAACTACAGCACAGAAACAGGCCTTTTGGCCCTTCTTGGCTGTGCTGAACCATTTTCTGCCTAGTCCCACTGATCTGCACACGGACCATATCCCTCCATACACCTCCCATCCATGTATCTGTCCAATTTATTCTTAAATGTTAAAAAAGAACCCGCATTTACCACCTCGTCTGGCAGCTCATTCCATACTCCCACCACTCTCTGTGTGAAGAAGTCCCCCCTAATGTTCCCTTTAAACTTTTCCCCCCTCAGTCTTAACCCATTTCCTCTGGTTTTTTTCTCCCCTTGCCTCAGTGGAAAAAGCCTGCTTGCATTCACTCTATCTATACCCATCATAATTTTATATACCTCTATCAAATCTCCCCTCATTCTCTTACACTCCAGGCAATAAAGTCCTGACCTATTCAACCTTTCTCTGTAACTGAGTTTCTCAAGTCCCGGCAACATCCTTGTAAACCTTCTCTGCACTCTTTCAACCTTATTTATATCCTTCCTGTAATTTGGTGTCCAAAACTGAACACAATGCTCCAGATTCGGCCTCACCAATGCCTTATACAACCTCATCATAACATTCCAGCTCTTATACTCAATACTTTGATTAATAAAGGCCAATGTACCAAAAGCTCTCTTTACGACCCTACCTACCTGTGACGCCACTTTTTGGGAATTTTGTATCTGTATTCCCAGATCCCTCTGTTCCACTGCACTCCTCAGTGCCTTACCATTAACCCTGTATGTTCTACTTTGGTTTGTCCTTCCAACATGCAATACATTACACTTGTCTGTACGAAACTCCATCTGCCATTTTTCAGCACATTTTTCCAGCTGGTCCAAGTCCCTCTGCAGGCTCTGAAAACCTTCCTCACTGTCTACTACACCTCCAATCTTTGTATCATCATCAAATTTGCTGATCCAATTTACCACATTATCATCCAGATCATTGATATAGATGACAAATAACAATGGACCCAGCACTGATCCCTGTGGCACACCACTAGTCACAGGCCTCCACTCAGAGAAGCAATTCTCTACCATCACTCTCTGGCTTCTTCCATCGAGCCAATGTCTAATCCAATTTACCACCTCTCCATGTATACCTAGCGACTGAATTTTCCTAACTAACCTCCCATGCGAGACCTTGTCAAAGGCCTTACTGAAGTCCATGTAGACAACATCCACTGCCTTCCCTTCATCCACTTTCCTGGTAACCTCCTCGAAAAACTCCAATAGATTGGTCAAACATGACCTACCACGCACAAAGCCATGTTGACTCTCCCTAATAAGTCCTTCTCTATCCAAATGCTTGTAGATTCTGTCTCTTAGTACTCCCTCCAATAACTTACCTACTACCGACGTCAAACTTACCGGCCTATAATTTCCCGGATTACTTTTCGATCCTTTTTTAAACAACAGAACAACATAGTCATAGTCATAGTCACACTTTATTGATCCCGGGGGAAATTAGTTTTTGTTACAGTTGCACCATAAACAATAAATAGTAATAGAACCATAAATAGTTAAATAGTAATATGTAAATTATGCCAGTAAATTATGAAATAAGTCCAGGACCAGCCTATTGGCTCAGGGTGTCTGACCCTCCAAGGGAGGAGTTGTAAAGTTTGATGGCCACAGGCAGGAATGACTTCCTATGACGCTCTGTGCTGCATCTCGGTGGAATGAGTCTCTGGCTGAATGTACTCCTGTGCCCACCCAGTACATTATGTGGTGGATGGGAGACATTGACCAAGATGGCATGCAACTTAGACAGCACCCTCTTTTCAGACACCACCGTCAGAGAGTCCAGTTCCATCCCCACAACATCACTGGCCTTACGAATGAGTTTGTTGATTCTGTTGGTGTCTGCTACCCTCAGCCTGCTGCCCCAGCACACAACAGCAAACATGATAGCACTGGCCACCACAGACATGAGCTGCTCTCCAATCCTCCGGCACCTCACCCGTAGACACCGACATTTTAAATATATCTGTTCTTCCCTTTCTTTTACTATCAGTTGGTATTTCACTCGAGTCCTTACTCAAACTGTCAATTTATTTTCAGGATCTCAAACGCAAGATGGAGAAATTTTGGCCACAACTAAATGGCAAAAGCAATCAGAATTTCTGGTACGTACTTGATAAATGGCCTCCTGTACACAACCCAAATGTCTTCAATTAATGTATAGTTTCAGACTCAGCATTGAACCAAGGATTTATTTCACATAACAGAGGAAATAAGGGCAGGACCATGCCATTCGGCCCATCTAACTATCACAAACTGTCCACTGGCCTGACTAAACCTTCAGACAACATTCCAGCCTGCCACTCACAGCCACATTTCTCTTAACTTGATTCTCAACATACAAATGCTTCCATTAGATTCCAGTCTATAACTCTTGCTCAGTACTAAAGTCCAAAATGCTGCAAAGCTCAGCAGGTCAGTCAGCATCTGTGGATAGAGAAGCAGTTAAAATGACACGTCCTTTGTCAGAAATGGGAAAAAAATCTCAGTAGCAGGGAGTTTGAAAAGTCTGTTTTGGGCAAGTATTTGTTAGTTTTCTTGATGACAGGTTGAGCAGTAAATAAAAGGACAGTCCCTGTATCAGAGTGGCAGTTTAGAGCAGGCCTGCTCTGAGGTGGAAGTGCTACTGATAGGTTGAAGTGTGAGCAGCAGGAACTTTAACAATTCCACTGGTTTGCGAAGGTAGTAAAGGCAGTCAGTGGATGCTCTGCTCCTCCTGTGAAATGTGGGAGATCAGAAAATGGTGTTGTGTCCCTGAAGGCTATATCTGCAGGAAATGCGTGCAACTGCAGCTCCTCCCAGACCACGTAGACCAGGTGGAGCAGCAGCTGGACTTGGAGGCAAAGGGAGTTATAGACAGGAGTCTGGATATGGTAAGTGTATTCCCTGTGGCCTGTCTATGTGTGCCCTATCTTCACACTGTTCCCTGTGTATGGATTATATATGTGCATGTGGGCACGTGGCCAAGTGGTTAAGGCATTCCACTAGCGATCTGAAGGTCGTGAGTTCAAGCCCCAGCCGAGGCAGCCCGTTGTGTCCTTGAGCAAGGCACTTAACCACACATTGCTCTGCGACGACACTGGTGCCAAGCTGTATGGGTCCTAATGCCCTTCCCTTGGACAACGTCGGTGTCGTGGAGAGGGGAGACTTGCAGCATGGGCAACTGCCGGTCTTCCATACAACCTTGCCCAGGCCTGTGCCCTGGAGAGCGAAGACTTTCCAGGCGCAGATCCATGGTCTCGCAAGACTAACGGATGCCTTTACTTTACTATGTCTTGTGTGCACATAGACCCCATCTTCCCTGTGATCCCTACTTTCAGCCACGCTTCCAGTCCTGTAACACCACAAACTGTGTGTTAAAACATTGCTGATCTTTTTCTCTCTCTCACTAGGAAATATGAGTGGGATAAACACGGAAAGACTGCGGGCTTAGCAGTACATGACTACTTCGAGAAAGCACTGGGCTACTTCAACAAGTGAGGACTTGATTTGTATATCTCACCAACTCACAACTCCCCTCCGTGCTCCTCATTCCCAACCCTACTGCCAACCTAATGAACCCACCAAAGGTCCGATTACAGGGCATTAAGAAACACCCCTCAGTGATAAGAAGAAATACTCAGCACATGTGGTGTATTCAGTGTGAGCTGAACGGTAGACAGGGATTTCACAGAGTGAACACAGAGGCGGCAACAGTGGAGCCTCATTAGAAGAGGAAGTGGGGAGGCAGGGAGAGTGAAAGAGAGACGGCTGTGAGGTGGTGGGGGAGAGAGAGAGAGAGAGAGATGGCTGTGAAGGAGGGAAAGATGGAAGGAGGGAGACAGAGAGAAAGAGCGGGAGAGCTGTGGAGGGAAGAGAGCAAGGCAAGGTGAGAACGACAGCAAATAGAGACAGACCCACTGAGAGAGAGAGAGACTGAAGGAGACAGGTTGATGCAGAGAAGGGAGTTGGAGGGACTGAAGGTGCCGGGCAGAGCAGACAAATCCGGCAAAGAGAAAGATGAGAGATGCAAAATACGTGAAAAAGCGAGAAGGGGAGAGAGAGAGAGGCAGACGGATGGGGAGAATGAGAGAGAAACTGTGCAACAGAAAGTCAGAGAGGGAGGGTGTGTGTTGCAGGAGTAAGCAAAGGAGTCTCAATTAGACATAGAGTGTGATAACTGAGGGAGAGGGAATGATTGAAAGATGCATTTTTACCAACACTGAATGTCAATGTGCAGTGCAAGTAAAGATATTCTCTGTTTCTGTTACAGAGTTCTCGGAAACTGCACTAACCCTAAGGTGAGGCACTCTCTGTAATTGAGTTGAAGTGGTTTTAATATTGTACAGGGCCACACCAGGAGTAGTCAGAACAGTACAGCACCTCTATTTAACTCATCCATACATACTATATTGCCCATCCCAAATAGTTCACCTACACCTTTACAATCCTTGTGTCTGTCCAAGTGTCTTTCAAACGTTTTGCAATAACCATGGGGTGCAATGCTGTTACAGTTTGGGACATCAGAATTTGAAGTTCAATTCCAGCACTATCTGTGTGGAGTTTGTCTGTCCTCCCCATGAATGCATGGGTTTCCTCCAGGTGCTCTGGTTCTTCCCCTACCGCCCCCCACCCCCCCCGCCACAACAGTCCAACGACGTACTGGTTAGTGGAAAATTGTCCTGTGATTAGGCTACGGTTAAATCAGTGGTGCTGGGCAACGCGCCTCGTGAAGTTGGAAGGGCCTGTTGCACACTGTAACTCTAAATAACATTGTAATTGTACCCACCCCTATCACCCCTTTCACCGTACTCCGTGAAAGCATTTCCACTCGGGTCCCTTTTAATTCTCTCCTTTCTCACATTAAACCTGTGCCCTCTGGTTTTAGGCTCCTCTCTCCTGGGAAAAAGATCGTGACCATCCATCTTATCCACGCACCTCACACAAAATGCTGGAGGAACTCAACAGGCCAGGCAGCATCCATGGAGAAGAGTGAACAATAGACATTTCGGGCTGAGACCCTTTATCAGGACTGTCTACTGAGTTCCTCCAGCATTTTGTGTGTGTTGCTTTGACTTCCAACTTCTGCGGATTTTCTCTTGTTCAGGTCATTTATGCACCTCATGATTCTATAAACCTCCAAGGCCACCCTTCAGCCTCCTACACGCCAGGGTAAAACATTTCTACTTAAAAAACAATATCTCCAGCCCTGGTAACATCTCCATGCATCATTTTTAGATGCTCTCCATTTTAATGACATCTGTCCTGTTGCAGAGTGACCAGAATGGTACAAGCGTGGCCTACCATCATCTTGTTCTGCCTCATCTCCTGCTCCCAGTATTTTGACCAATGAAAGCAAGCATCATCATCCCTACCTGTATCACCACCTTCAAGGAATTCTCTACCTGAATCTTCAGGTGTCTTTGCACTACAACATTCCCCAGAGTCCTAGCATTTCCTGCCCTGGTTTGCAAGGCAACAGCTTGCATTTATCTACATTAAACTCCATGTACCATTCGTTCTTCTACTGGCCCAGTTGATCAAGGTCCTTATGTAATGGATAACCTCCTCCACTCTGCACTATTCCAGCAATTTTATTGTCATCTGCAAACTAACTGACCTTTCCACCTATAATCCTCATCCAAGTTGTTCGTATAAGTGATGAGTAGCAGACCCAGCAATGATCCTTGTGGCAGCCCGCTGGTCTGAACCCTCTATCAGCTATACCAAGGCGATTTTATCTTCATTTGACGAGCTCACCTGAATCTCATGTGACCGAGCTTTACAGACCACACGGTCTGTGGACTACATGGGGCCTTGCAAAAGGCCTTGCTAAACATGTAGACAATGTCTACCACCCTGCCCTCATCAACCTTCTCACCTCTTGATGAAACAATGAAATATGACAGAAAGGCTTTATGAAGCAGTGGTTAGGCCTCACTTGGAATATCGTGAGTAGTTTTAAGCCTTTTATCTTAGAAAGGATATTGTGACGCTGGAGAGTGTTCAAAGAATGTTCACACAAATTATTCCAGGATTGAATGGCTTGTCATATGAAGAGCGTTTGATGGCTCTAGGTCTATATTTACCAGAATTCAGAGGAATGAGGGATAACCCAATTGAGACTTACTGAATGGTGAAAGGTTTTGATAAAGTGAATGTGTTTCCTTTGGAGGGAGAGCCCAGGACCAGAGGACGCAGCCTCAGAATAGAGGAGCGTACTTTTAGAACAAAGATGATGAAGAATCTCTTTAGCCAGAGAGTGGTGAATTTGTGGAATTCATTGGCACAGTCAACTGTGGAGGTGAAGTATTTATATATATATTTAAGGCAGAGATTGATAGATTTTTGATTGGTCAGGGCCTGAAGTGATACGGGAGAAAGGCAGGAAATTCGGGCTGAGATGAAAAATGGATCACCCCTGATGAATTGGTGGAGCAGACTCGATGGGCCAAATGGCCTAATTCTGCTCCTATAACTTGTGGTCTTATAGTGTAAACTGGCCAATAATATAAAAGAGGATAAAAAAAGTTTTTTTTCCCAGATATATAAGGAGTAAAATGGAAATCAGGGTGGATATCAGACTACTGGAAAATGACACTGGGAGCTAGTAATGGGAGACAAAGAAATGGAGGAGGATCTTACTAAGTATTTTGTGTCAGTCTTCACTGTGGAAGACTACCAGAATGTCACAAATATGAGAGTGTCAAGGGACAGAAGTGAGTGGTGTTGCTGTTACTAAGAACGTGCTTGGGAAGCTGAACTGTTTGAAGGTAGATAAGTCACCTGGTCTATATGGATGACACCCCAACGTTCAGAACAAGGTAGCTGAAGAGATTATAGAGGCACTAATACTGATCTTTCAAGAATCAATAGATTCTGAGGACTAGAAAATTGCAGGAAGATTTTCTAATGCCATACAGTGGGGTTTAAATTAGAGTTGCAGGGGGTTTGGAATAGCAGGAACCCGAGTGCCAGAACAGAGAGTGGAGAGGTCATGGAGACAGATGCTGGTAAGACCTCAGACAAAATCAGGAATCAAAAAGTTGAGCATGGTGTGACTAGTGTCCTGAGCTGCATGGATCACGATCTGGAAGTACGATATTGTAGCCATGAGTGAGACTTGGTTGCAGGAGGGGTGGAACTGGAGCTCAATATTCCAGGGTTCCGTTTTTTTAGACGTGACAGAGTGGGTGGAATTAAAAGGAGAGAGGTGGTGCTACTAGTCAGGGAAAATGTCATGGCCGTGCTCCATCAGGACAGACTGGAGAACTTGACTAACAAAGTGTTGTGGGTGGAACTGAGAAATAATAGGGCTATATTACAGACCACCCAACAATCTGAGGGATTTAGGGCAACAAATTTGTAGAGAAATTGCAAGAAACATGAGGTTGTTATAGCAGGTGATTTTAGCATTCCACATATTGACCGGGACTCTTAAACTGTCAAAGGATTAGATGGGACAGAGTTTGTCAATTGTGTTCAGAAGTTTGTGTAGGGGAACACTGCATCTAGTAATCACAGTGCCATTAATTTCAAACTAAATGTTCAAAAAGATAGGTCTGGTCTGCTGGGTGAGATTCTAAATTGGAGAAAAGCCGATTTTGTTGGTATCAGATATGATCTGGCAAGTGTAGATTGAGACAGGCTGTTTTCTGGCAAAGGTGTACTTGGTAATGGGAGGCCTTCAAAAGTGAAATTTTGAGGGAACAAAGTTTGCATGTGTCTGTTGGAATAAAAGATAAAGATAACAAGTGTAGTGAACCTTGGCTTTCAGGAGATAGTGAGGCTGTTATTAAGAGAAAAAGGGATGTGCACAGCAAGTATAGGCAGGTAGGAACAAATGAGATGCATTCGGAGTACAAGAAATGCAAGAGCACATTTATGAAAGAAATCAGGAAGGCTAAGAGAAGGAAAGAAGTTGCTTTTGCAGACAAGGTGAAGGAGAATTGTAAGGGATTCTACAGATGTTGAGAGTAAAAGGATTTGCAAGGGACAAGATTAGTCCACTGGAAAGTCAGAATGGTAATTCATGTGTGAAGCCAATCATTTTGTTACATCTGCATTTACTTCGGAGTCTATGGAAGTGAGGAAAAGTGGCATCAACTTCATGGACCCTGTACAGATTATCGAGGAGGAGGTGTTTGCTATCCTGAGGCAAATCAGGGTGAATTAATTCCCAGTGCCTGACAAGGTGTTCCCTCAGACCCTATGGGAGACGAGTGCAGAAATTGCTGGGCCCTTGCAGAGATATTTCAAGCATCCTTAGCGTTAGGAGAGGTGCCAGAGGACTGGAGGATAGCCAATGTTTTTGACTGTTTAAGAAAGGCTCTAAACAGAAACCAGGAAATTGTAGGCGATGAGCCTGACGTCAGTTCTGGGAAAGTCATTGGAAGGTATTCCAAGGGACTGGATATATAAATATTTGGTTAACTGGATCAGCAACGTTCCAGGTGACTCCAAGATTGGGGTGTAGTGCACAGCAAAGAATACTATCATAGTTTGCAGAGGGATCTGCAAGAACCGGAAAATGGACTGAAAAATGGCAGATTGAATTCAACGCAGATAAATGCAAGGTGTTGCACTTTGCTAGGACCAACCAGAGTAGGTCTTACACAGTGAATGGTAGGGCACTGAGGATTGTGACAAAATAAAGGGACCTGGGAATACAGGTCCATAATTCATTGAAAGTGGCATCACAATATGCTTTTGGCACATTGGCCTTTATAAATCAAAGTATTGAGTACAGAAGATGAGATGTTATGTTGAAGTTGTATAAGGTATTGGTGAGGCCTAATTTGAAGTATTGTGTGCAGTTTGTTGTCACCTACATACAGGAAAGATGTAAATAAGATTGAAAGAGTACAGAGCAAATTTTCAAGAATGTTGCCGGGACTTGAGAATCTAAGGAAAGATTGAATAGGTTAGAACTTTATTCCCTAAAACATAGATTGAGGGGAGTTTGACAGAGGTATACAAAATTATGATTAGATTAGATTATGAGAACACTCAGTCCTCGTTTATTGTCATTTAGAAATGCATGCATTAAGAAATGATACAATGTTCCTCCAGAGTGATATCACAGAAAAACAGGACAAACCAAAGACTAACACTGACAGAACCACATAATTATAACATATAGTTACAGCAGTGCAAAGCAATACCATACTTTGATAAAGAACAGACCATGGGCTTGGTAAAAAAAAGTCTCAAAGTCCCGAGTCGATCAACTCCCGAGTCCCCGATAGCAGGCGGCAAAGGGAGAAACTCCCTACCATAAACCTCCAGGCACCAACAATTGCTGATGCATTGGAAGCAGCCGACCCCAGCCGACACTGAGTCTGTCCGTCCGAAAACACCGAGCCTCTGACCAGCCCCTCCGATACAGTCTCCCAAGTGCCTTCGACCTCGTCCCGGCCACTGAAACAAGCAAAGCCGAGGATCAGGGCCTTCTCCTCTGGAGATTCCGGAGCACACAGTAACAGCGGCAGTGAAGCAGGCATTTCAGAAGTTTCTCCAGATGTTCCTCTGTACTCTCACGTCTGTCTCCATCAAGTTAGAATTGTGCACGGTCCCCTACTTGACAAATAACAGACATCACCACCAAAGTGGCCGCGCGTGCTGCGTTGCGCTGCCACCATCTCCTCCTCCTCCTGAGGGGTATAGATATGGTAAATCAAGCAGGCTCATAACTGCCTGATAAAGCCTCACATTACATCCTTTCTTTTATATTCTAGTCCTCTCGAAACGAATGCTAATATTGCATTTATGTTCTTCATCAGCAACTTAACCTGAAAATTAACTTTTAAGGAATCCTACACAAGGACTCCCGAGTCCCTTTGCACCTTAATTTTTTGAACTTTCTCTCCATCTAGAAAATAGTCTGCGCTTTTATTTCTTATACCAAAGTGCATGACAATATAAGTCCCAACACTGTATTCATCTGCCATTCTCCTATTCTGCCAAAGTCCTTCTGTAGCCTCTTTGCTTCCTCACATCATCCACAAATTTGGCCACAAAGCCTTCATCCAAATCATTGACATCAAACAAAGAGAAATGGTCCCAAAATCGACATCTGTGGAACACCACTAGTCATCAGCATCCAACCAGGAAAAGCACCCTTTAATCCTTACTCTTTTCCTCTTGCCAATTAACCTATGTTCTATCCATGCTAGTACATTTCCTGTAATACCATGGGCTCTTGTTAAAAAGCCGCATGTGTGACACCTTGTCAAAGGCCTTCTGAAAATCCAAGTACACAACATCCACTAATTCTCCTTTGTTAATCCTGCTTGCTATTTCTTCAAAGAATTCCAACAGATTGGACAGGCAAGATTTTTCCTTCAGGAAACCACTGTGATGTCGCCCATTTTATCGTGTACCTCCAAGTACCCCAAAACCACATCCTTAACGATCGACTCGAACATCTTCCCAACCACTGGCTGTCATTTCCCTTCTTCTGCCTCACTCCTTTCTTGAAGAGTGGAGTGACATTTGTAATTTTCCATTCCTCCAGAATCCTTGAAAGATCATTCTTGGAAGATGATACTAATGCCTCCACAACCTCTTCAGCCACCTCTTTCAGAACTCTGGGGTGGATCTACCTTCAGACCTTTCAGTTTCTCAAACACCTTCTTCCCTAGTAATGGCAACTTCACACCCTTCTGCCCCACTGACACTCACAAATTTCTGGCATACAGCTAGTGTCTTCCACTGTGAAGACTGATGCAAAATACTCATTTCATCTGCTGTTTCGTTGTTCCCCATTGCTAGCATCATTTTCCAATGATCCAATATCTACTCTCACCTCTCTTTTACATTTTATATATATATTCTGTTGATACTTGAAAGGTTCCCAATTCTCTAAATTCTCACCAATTTTTGCTCTACTATATGCACTCTCTGTGGCTTTTATGTTGGCATTGGCTTCTTTCCGATGTATCTTTGCTGTGCCTTCTGAACTGCTCTCAGAAACTACAGCCAGTGCTGCTCTGTTGTCATCCTGCTAGTGTTCCCTTCCAAACAATTTCGGTCAGCTCCTCTCTCTGTATTTCCCTTTACACCATTGTTGTACTGATATTTCTGACTGTCTTCTCCTTCTCAAATTGCAGGGTAAATTCTGTCATATTATGATCACTTACTCCTAGGGGTTTCTTTACCTTAAGCTCTCTTCAGCTGCACATGGCAACAAATTCCATAAATTCACCACCCTCTGACTAAAGAAAGTTCTCCCCATCTCTGTTTTGAATGGATGCCCCTCTATCCTGAGGCTGTGCCCTCTTCTCCTGGACTCTCCCACCAAGGGAAACATCCTTTCCACATCTACTCTGTCTAGGCCTTTCAACATTAGAAAGGTTTCAATGAGATCGTCCCTCATCCTTCTGAAATCCAGCAAGTACAGACCCAGAGCCATCAAACGTTCCTCATATGATAACCCTTTCATTCCTTGAATCATCCTTGTGAACCTCCTCTGGACCCTCTCCAATGTCAACACATCTCTTCTAAGATGAGGAGCCGAAAAATGTTCACAATACTCAAGGTGAGGCCTCACCAGTGCCTTATAAAGTCTCAACATCACATCCCTGCTCTTATATTCTAGACCACTTGAAAGAAATGCTGTCATTGCATTTGTCTTCCTCACCACCGGTGACGAAGTTAACCTGCAAGTTAACCTTCAGGGTGTTCTGCACAAGGATTGCCAAGTCCCTTTGCATCTCAGAGTTTTGGATTTTCTCCCCGTTTAGAACATAGTCCACACATTTATTTCTACTACCAAAGTGCATGACCATGCATTTTCCAACATTGTATTTCATTTGCCACTTTCTTGTCCATTCTCCTAATCCAAGTCCTTCTGCATCCTACCTGTTTCCTCAACACTACCTGCCCCTTTACCAATCTTCATATCATCTGAAAACTTGGCAGTAATGCCATCTATTTCATCATCTGAATCATTTATATACTGCATAAAAAGAAGTGGTGCCAACATCGACCCCTGCAGAACACCACTAGTCACTCACTGGCAGCGAAACAGACAAGGATCCTTTTATTCTCACTCGCAACCTTCTTCCAATCAGCCGATGTTCTAACAATGTTAGTAACTTTCCTGTAAGCAGCCTCATGTGTGGTACCTTGTCAAAAGCCTTCTGAAAGTCCAAATATACAACATCCATAGCATCCCCTTTATCTATCCTACCTATAATCTCCTCAAATAATTCCAACAGGTTCATCAGGTAGGATTTTCCCTTAAAGAAACCGTGCTGACTTTGACCTATCTTGTCCTGTATCACCAAGTACTCCATCACCTCATCCTTAGCAATTGATTCGAACATCTTCCCAACCACTGAGGTCAGGCTAACTGGTCTATAATTTCCTTTCTGCTGCCTTCCTCCTTTCTTAAAGAGCATCGTGACATTTGCAATTTTCCAGTCCTTGGCATCATCCAATGATTTTTGAAAGATCGTTTCTAATGCCGCCACAATCTTCAATACTACCTCTTTCAGGACTCTAGTGTGCAGTTCATCTGGCCCGGGTGACTATGTACTTTTAGGTCTTTCAGTTCTGTTGTATGCCCTCTCTTTTGTTGTTAATGAGCTTTGACTTCTCTTGTCAGCCGTGGTTGTACTATTTCTGCCATTCGAGTATTTCTTCATTTTCAGAATACATATGTCCTGCACCTTCCTCATTTTCCCCAGAAACACACGCCATTGTTGCTCTGCTGACATCCCTGCCAGCAGCTCCTTTCAATTTACTTTGGCCAATTCATCTCTTATACAACTGTAATTTCCCTTACTCCAATGAAATACTGCTACATCAGACTTTACTTTCTCCCTATCAAATTTCAAGTTAAACAGTCATGCAACACACATCAAAGTTGCTGGTGAACGCAGCAGGCCAGGCAGCATCTCTAGGAAGAAGAACAGTCGACGTTTCGGGCCGAGACCCTTCGTCAGGACTAACTGAAGGAAGTGCTAGTAAGAGATTTGAAAGAGATTTAAACAGTCATATTGTGATTGTCTCCTAAGGGTTCTGTTACCTTAAGCTCCCTAAGCACCTCTGGTTCTTTTACATAACACCCAATCCAGTAAAGCTGATTCCCTCGTAGGCTAAATGACAAACTGCTCTAAAAAGCCATCTCTTAGGCATTCGACATACTCACTCTGTTGAGATCCATTACCAACCTGATTTTCCCAATCGACCTTCAAGTTAAAATCTCCCATGACTATCATAACATTGCCCTTTTGATACGCCCTTTGTATTTCCTGTTGTAATCTGTGATCCACCTCCCAGCCACTGTTGGGAGGTCTGTATGTAACTGGCATCAGGGTCCTGTTTCAACCCACAAGGATTGAACATCTTCAGATCCTATGTCACATCTTTCTTCTGAGTTGATGCCATTCTTTACCAGCAGAGTCCTGCCACCCCGTTTGCTACCTTCCTGTCGCTCCGATACAACATGTAACCTTGGACATTCAGCTCTCATCTACACTCATCCTTCTGCCATGATTCAGCCATGGCCTCTCTTCTTGCATTTGCCCTTTCGAAGAGCAACACCTCACGTTTCTTTCGGTTCGACTCTATCTGCCGTTTCTCAATCCATATCTGCAACTGATCAATATTGTGCTGTATTCTTTGCCAGTGTTCTACTCCATCCATTACTCCACCAACCTTGGTAATTCTACCCCTATCAGTCTGTCTTGTCACCTTGTCAAAATCTCAACTAAGTGGTAAGACATGACCTGACACACACAAACCCATGCTGGCTCTCCATAATTAGACCAGGGGTTTCCAAATTCTCATATATTGTATCCCTAAGAATTTTCTCCACCAATTTCCCTACAACTGACGTGAGACTCACCGGTCTATAGTTCTCAGGATTTTCCCTTGTTCCCTTCTTAAATAGAGGTTCAACATTAGCCTCTCGCTAGTCCTCTGGGACCTTGCTTGTGGCTAGAGAGGACATGAAAATACTGATCACGGGCCCAGCAGTCTCGTCTCTTGCTCTCTTCAATAGCCTGGAATAAATCTCGTCAGGCCTTGGGGACTTATCTACCTTAATACTCAGTCGGAGGCCCAACATTTCCTCCTCCTTGACCTCTAAATGCCCTAACGTATTTATACACTCAGCAATGATCTCCTGCTCCTCCCTATCCTTTTCCTTGGTAAATATTGAAGCAAGGTACTCATTAAGTACCTCACTCACATTCTCTGCATCCAAGCAAATGTTTCCCCTTTAATCCTTCAGTGGTCCCACCCTGTCCGTTGTTATCCTTTTACTCTTGATGTATGTACAGAGTGTCTTGGTATTTACCTGAATCCTCCTTGTCAAGGACTTTTCATAGCCCCTCCTGGCTTTCCTAATACTCTTCTTTCGTTCTTTTCTGTCTTCTTTAAACTCATGTGTTTTGTTTGATCCTGACTTCCAAAGATGTACATGCTTTTTCTTTATATTCTTGTTTAAATTCATCACCTCGCTGGACATCCAAGATTTTTTATCTTTCCATCTTCATCCATCTAACAGGAACATGCCTTTCCTGTTCTCTGTGCAATTGATCATCCACATGTCTGATGTGGACTTGCCAAAGAATAGGTGTTCTGAATTAACGCTTCTTTGTTCCTGCCTAATGCCCTCGTAATTTGCCCTATTCCAATTTAAGACTCTCCCACAAGGAATATACCTACCCTTATCTGTAGCTATTGCCTGCTGGTGACGTAGTGGTATCAGCGTCGGACTTCGGAGTGAAGGCTCCCAAGTTCGAATCCAGCCGGCTCCCTGAGTTTCGAGCTAGCAACTCAACCTCATAAAAATAAGAAAGCCTGCTAAAAAAACGCCGTCACAACGGCGTCCCGATGACTCCACTCGGAGTTAAGGGCTTTCTTCTTCTTTATCTGTAGCTATCCTGAAGGTTAAGGAGTTGTGGTCACTGAAAGGCTGATTACCCAACACCGGGTCCAGTACACAAACAGGAGAAAATCTGCAGATGCTGGAAATCTGAGGAACTCCTCCAGCGTTTTGTGTGTGTTACCAGGTCCAGTATGGCACCTCCTCTCGTTGGATCATCCACAAAGTGATTTAAGAATCCTTCATGGATACACTTAACAAATTCTGCCCCATCTGAACCCCTTGCACTAAGAGGGTCCTAATTTATATTAGGGAAGTTGTAATCCCCCATGTCAAAAACCCGATTGTTTTTACACATTTCCTTAATCTGATTATTTCTCTGTTCCTCAATGTCCTGGTGGCTATTCGGGGGTCTGTAGTACAACCCCATCAGTGTGATTGCACTCTTCCATTTCCTGAGTTCATCCAAATGGACTCAGTGTCTGACCCCTCCATTATGTCTCCTCCGAGTGGAGCTGTGATATCGTCCCTGATTAGTCATGCAATTCTAACCCCTGACCTTTGCCTCCTCCTCTATCTTTTCTAAAATTTCAAAACCTGGGGCATTCATCACTCATTCCTGCCTTTCTCTCAGCCAAGTTTCAATAATGGCTACAATGTTGTATTTCCATTTACTGATCTATGCTCTAAGTTCATCACCCTTACCCATAATACTCCTAGTATTAAAATAAACACACTGCAAACTCTCCGATCCATTATTTCAATTCTGCCTTTTAAACCTTTTCCCGACGTCTACCTTCTGGCCTGATCCTTCCCTTACTGACCAGGGACTCTGGTTCCCAGCCTCCTGCCTCCTGGCCAGGATATTAGTTCCCCTCCAATGCAGGTGCAACCTGTCCCTCTTGTTTAGGCCATTCCTTCCTCAGAAAAGGTTCCAATGATCCAAGAACTTGAAACCCTGTCCCCTGTACCATCTCCTCAGCCACTCATTCATCCATGCTATCACCCATTCCTACCTGCACTAACCAGTGGCACAGGGAGTAATCCGGAGATTACTACCTTGGAGGTCCTTCTGTTCAGCCTAACTCTATATACTCACTGTGTAGGACCTCTTCCCCTTTTCTGCCTATGTCATTGGTGCCAAAATGTACCACGAACTCTGGCTGCTCCCCCTGCCCCTTGAGAATATCCTATAGCCACTCTGATACATCATGGACCCTAGCACCCAGAAGGCAACACACCATCCTGGTGTCTCTTTTGCGGCCGTAGGATCTTCTTTCTGTCCCCTAACTACTGAGCACCCTGTAACTATCACACTGCCTGACTTTACCCTTCCCTGTCAAGACTCAGAGCTAGCACAGCGCCCCCAGCCTGGCTCCTGCTGCCATGATCTGATGGGTCATCCCCCCTAGCAGTATCCAAAGGGGTATTCTTGTTGCTGTGGGGAACGGCCACAGGGGAACCTTGCACTGGCTTCTTAACCCCCTTACCTCTCCCAGTGGTCATCCATCTACTGTACTGACCACCTCTTCAAAAGTCTCATCTCCAAATCTTCAGCCTCCCGAATAATTCTGAGTACACCCATCTCCATCTCCAACTCCTTGACCTGGTCAATCAGGTGCTGAAGTTGGGTGTATTTTCTGCAAATATAGTCATCAGGGAAACTGTCAGGTACCCCGAATTCCCACATCTGACAGAAGGAGCATTCATTCCTGGGATTGAAACTACACTTCCACCTTCTCTCTCCCTGAATCCTCTGACTTCATTTCATCTGTGAACACTGATGGAACGTATTCATTTGGGATTCTCCTGCATCTTCTGACTCCAAGCCCAGATTGCCCATGTTGTCCCTGATGGACTCTACTCATTCCCTGGACTTTTTTTTGCCCCTGATATACATAATACGCCTTCTGATTTAACTTAGTCTTGTCTGCCATTGATTTATTGTGACCCCTCTTTGTCTTCCTCATTTCCTTTTTAATCACTTCATTCCACTTTTTACACATTTGGCAGACCTCCATTGATTCCTATTTCAGGCTTCGTTTTTATCTCTTTATCCAGTTCTCAATATCCCTTGATGTCCAGGTTTCCGTGTACTTGTTTCCTGATAGTCCTTTCACCTCTTCCCTTCCCACCATCCAGAGATACAAATGATCCTTCCAGATGAAGCAGTGATTCACTTGCACTGCTTTCAGTCCATAAGACATAGGAGAGAACTGGGCCATTCAGCCCATCATGGCCGGTCTATTGTCTCTCTTAACCCCATTCTCCTGCCTTTTCCTCGTAAACCTTGATGCCCTTACCAATCAAGAACCTATCAACTTTTGCTTTAAATATGCCTATTGACCTGACCTCCATCGCTGTCTGTGGTGATGAATTCCACAGATAGTCATAGTCATACTTTATTGATCCCGGGGGAAATTATTGCGGTCATGGAATGGGCAGCTTTGATTAGCCATTGTAGCACCTTCCTTTCCGTCCCATGCAGTGATGCAGCTCTCCTGCTACCCTTCACTTTCCTTTCTCTTTATTCACAGGAAATTTCAAGTTGCTTAAGAGAAAAAGGAGAAGTAAAGGAATATGTAAGTATGGTCCTGAATATAAAAGCAAGCGACTAGCCTCTGATTCAGAACTCTGCTGACCCATGATGTCAGAACACTTGGTGACTGAGTTCCCAACTCCTCCCAGTGGAGAGCTCAGAACATTCACTACTTGCAAGGAGAAGGAATATATTCTTATCTCCATCCTTTACACAAGATGTACCCTGCCCAGTCCCATCATGAATGTCCGTGTCTCTGTGAGATCACACCTCATTGCCCTCCACAAGAGTGAACATGTGCTGACTGCTTCAGCTCTCCTCACAGGGCAAATACTGTATGCCCACTGGCCTATAATTTCCTGGTTTCTCTGTGATGCTTTCTTTGAGGGCAGTGGTAAGACTGATCAAGAAATAGGGTTTTACAGAGAAATAACTCCTCTGATGATCTGTATCTCAGGGATTTGAAGGAGGAGCTCTGTGAATGCACTGCTTTCACCTTTCAAATTCCCATAGATTGTGGAACACTTCCCCATGTGAGAAGACCACAAGTAGATGCCAGAGTTTGTGAGAAGGACAGCAAGGAAATACAGAACAATTAACCTGACATAAATGCTGGGGAAATGCTGGAAGCTCCGATTAAGGAAGAGGAAACAGGGCACGTAGAAAATAATAATAGGCATCCGACAATGATCATATTTAAATTGGGAAGCTGCCTCCCTCAGGAGATGGAGACCGTGGATTTCCGGGAACAGTACCACGGTTGAGAGGCTTCGTGGGAAGAGCCTGGAGAAAGCATGTTGATCCCTGGAGCAGAGCAGATTAAAGGGAGATTGAATAGGTAGAGAGCAGCACAAGGGAGGGTGACACGTGAAGGGAGTTGGCAGGAGCAGAGGACGTTTGGCCAGAGAGCTTTTGTGATCTGGGATTGCTGCATGAAAGGAGATGGGAGACAATCACAGGAAAGTTGAAAAGGAACTGGAGTGATCTTGGGTTGGGAAATCATTACAGGACTGTGGGAAGAGGGGAGTGAGACAAAACAAAGAGCTCCACCAAAACAGACCAGATAGGCAGAGTGGTGTTGTGTTATTCGTTACCCAGAAGATGGGTGAACGTGAGACTTGTTCCTTCAGGAGAAATTGGCACCATCTGCAAGATTCTGTAGTTTACCATCTCCCCTCGTTTCTAAAGGGACTTCATAAATCCCCCAGTCCTGCTGGCATCACTTGGGTCAATCCACTCCCAGTAACCTCCACTTTCCTCTTTGTTTACAGCAATTAGTCAAGGAAACCCCCGGAGGTTGTGACAAAGTGAGTATCTTCTCCTGAAAAAAATCACACACTCTTCGATTGATGAGGAAGGAGTCTGGGACTCAGCAGTGGTGGGCAGTGGAAGTGATATGGTGATGAGACAAAGGGCAGAGGGAGTCGAGGAGACTGAGCAAGGGGAGTCAGGAAGAAATGACGCTGGACACGGACACAGACCCTGGACGAGACAAGGACACCGGGCCTGGGCTAGGACTAAGACTAGGAAAGCGGGACCAGGACAAGGAACTTGGAACTAGGAGCCTGGGCTAGGACTCCAAGCCAGAGACTGGACAGGGACCCAGAACCTAGGTCTTGACTCGGGCTCGGACCCTGGATCTAGGCGAGGACGAGACGTGGCTACAGGACTGGGTGTGGAACTCCTGCACAGGACAAGGCAGATGGACAGGACGAGAACACAAAGCCTTGACTTGGACTAGACGAGGTTCTTGGACATGACTTGGACTAGACGAGGTTCTTGGACATGACTTGGACTAGACGAGGTTCTTGGACAGGACGAGAGACTCCAGCACAGGATGAGGGAACTCCAGCATCGGTTGGGCGAGAACACGAAGCCTTGATTTGGTCAAGGGAGAGACGGGAACACAGAACACAGAGCCTTGGTCTTGGCAGACAGGAACACAGAACAGGGACCCCTCCTTGGGAACAGGACGTAGGGCCAGGACTCATACGCAGAATGCTGAACACGATGAGACGGTTCTCAACACGAGGTAGCGGCAAACAGCCGGACCTACCTAGTGAAGGCGTGGACACAGAGACAGTTCAAAACAACAATAGACAGTTTCTTACCTAGACACAGCATGGCTTCGGTCTTGCTCCAGCAGTAGAACTTGACAGTGATACAAGCAAGGTTGCAGGCAAGTCTTCAGACACTGGTTGCAGGGCAAGGCTTCAGGAGCAAAGGGCAGAGAAGGGATTCAGACAGGGGGTTTTGACAAGAACAATCCAGCAGCCAAGCCCTGGTCTCTGGAGGTATTTATGTGTCTGCCCAAACAAGAATCATGCGCCTCAATTAGAGCACCCAACAGAACAATGGAAAACCGGAAAACCTGGAATACAGTCCAATGGACCAGACCGTGAACCAGAATGCAGACTTCTTGGACCGGACCATGACACCATGATCCTTGCTTCCTTCCTGGCCAGAAGAATAGTAATTAGAGGATTGGAGGATAACAAGTGTTCCATTTTTCAAGAAAGGTGAAAGGGATAATCTTGTGAATCTATAGACCAATGAGTCTGACGTTGGTGGTGGGCAACCTACTGGAGATTCGTAGGGGCAGGATTTATTGTCATTTGGCAATGCATAGTCAAAGTCAGCTTGGCTTTGTGAGGGTCCTCACAAACCTGTTTGAGTCTTTTGAGGAGGTGGTAAAACAAATTGATTAAAGTAGAGTGGTGAATGTGGTGCCTATGGTTTTAATGAGACATTTGACAAGATTTCATTCAGAAAGTCAGGAGGCATTGGATCCAGCGAAACTTGGCTCTATGGATTCAGAATTGGCTTCCCTACAAAAGGCAGGGAGTGGTAGTAGATGTAGTATATTGTACCTAGAGTTTGGTGCTCCACAGGGATATGTTCTGCGAACCCTTCCCTTTGTGATTTTATAAGTGACTTGGAAGAGGAAATGGAGGAGTGGGTTGGTAAGTTAGCAGATATCACGAAGGTTGGAGGTATTGTGGATACTGCAGATGGTGTTGTGAGTTACAACAGTATAGAGTGACTAATCTTCTGGAATTTTTTGAGGATGTAACTATGAAAATGGACAAGGGAGAGCCAGTAGATGTTGTGTACCTGGACTTTCAGAAAGCCTTTGATAAGGTCCCACATAGGAGATTAGTAGGCAAAATTAGGGCACGTGGTATTGGGGCAGAGTACTGACATGGATTGAAAATTGGCTGGCTGACAGAAAACAAAGAGTAGCGATTAACGGGTCCCTTTCGGAATGGCAGGCGGTGACCAGTGGGGTACCACAGGGTTCAGTGCTGGGACCACAGCTGTTTACAATATATATTAATGATTTAGATGAGGGAATTAAAAGTAACATTAGCAAATTTGCCGATGACACAAAGCTGGGTGGCAGTGTGAAATGTGAGGAGGATGTTATGAGAATGCAGGGTGACTTGGACAGGCTGGGTGAGTGGGCAGATGCATGGCAGATGCAGTTTAATGTGGATAAATGTGAGGTTATCCATTTTGGTGGTAAGAACAGGAAGGCAGATTATTATCCAAATGGAGTCAAGTTAGGAAAAGGGGGAGTACAATGAGATCTAGGTGTTCTTGTACATCAGTCACTGAAAGCAAGCATGCAAGTACAGCAGGCAGTGAAGAAAGCTAATGGCATTCTGGCCTTCATAACAAGGGGAATTGAGTATAAGAGCAAAGAGGTCCTTCTGCAGCTGTACAGGGCCCTGGTGAGACCACACCTGGAGTACTGTGTGCAGTTTTGGTCTCCAAATTTGAGGAAGGTCATTCTTGCTATTGAGGGAGTACAGTGTAAGTTCACAGGGTTAATTCCCGGGATGGCGGACTGTCATATGTCGAAAGATTGGAGCAACTTGGCTTATATACTCTGGAATTTAGAAGGCTGAGAGGGGATCTTATTGAAACATATAAGATTATTAAGGGATTGGACACGCTGGAGGCAGGAAGCATGTTCCCGCTGATGAGTGAGTCCAGAACCAGAGGCCACAGTTTAAGAATAAGGGGTAGGCCATTTAGAACGGAGTTGAGGAAAAACTTTTTCACCCAGAGAGTGGTGGATATATGGAATGCTCTGCCCCGGAAGGCAGTGGAGGCCAAGTCTCTGGATGCTTTCAAGAAAGAGGTGGATAGAGCTCTTAAAGATAGTGAAATCAAAGGTTATGGGGATGGCAGGAACTGGATACTGATTGTGGATGATCAGCCATAATCACAGTGAATGGTGGTGCTGGTTCGAAGGGCCGAATGGCCTACTCCTGCACCTATTGTCTATTGTATGCAGAACTGGGCTGCGAAGTCATAGCTAGAGTTTGATCTGGAAAAGTGTGCAGTGACCCATTTAGATTAAGATCGAACTTGAAAGTGAAGTACAAAGCAATGCAACATGTAGATGCTGCTTCAGGTGTGATAGAATCGGAGGGGCAAGAGGGGGAGGTGTTGCATTGCTTGTCAGAGAAAATATTACAGTGGTGCTCTGGCAGGATAGATTAGAGGACTCGTCTAGGGAGGCTATTTGGGAGGAATTAAGGAATGGGAAAGGTGTAGCAATGCTTATAGGAGTGTATTATCGACCACCTAATGGGGAGCGAGAATTGGAGGAGCAAATCTGTAAGAGATAGCAGATATTTGTAGTAAGCACAAGGTTGTGATTGTGGGAGATTTTAATTTTCCACACATAGACTGGGAAGCCCATACTGTAAAAGGGCTGGATGGATTGGAGTTGTAAAATGTGAGCAAGATAGTTTTTTGCAGCAATATATTCAGGTACCAACTAGAGAAGGGGCAATATTGGATCTCCTGTTAGGGAATGAGATAGGTCAGGTGACGGAGGTATGTGTTGGGGAGCACTTCGGGTCCAGTGATCACAATGCCATTAGTTTCAAAATAATTATGGACAATGATAGGACTGGACCCAGGGTTGACATTTTTGATTGGAGAAAGGCTAACTTTGAGGAGATGCGGAAGGATTTAGAAGGAGTGGATTGGGACAATTTGTTTTATGGGAAGGATGTATTAGAGAAATGGAGGTCATTTAAGGGTGAAATTTTGAGGGTACAGAATCTTTATGTTCCTGTTAGGTTGAAAAGAAAGGTTAAAAGTTTGAGAGAGTCATGGTTTTCAAGGGATATTGCAAACTTGGTTCGGAAAAAGAGAGAGATCTGCAATAAATATAGGCAGCTTGGAGTAAATGAGGTGCTCGAGGAACATAAAGAATGTAAAAAGAATCTTAAGAAAGAAATTAGAAAAGCTAAAAGAAGATATGAGGTTGCTTTGGCAAGTAAGGTGAAAATAAATCCAAAGGGTTTCTACAGTTATATTAATAGCAAAAGGATAGTGAGGGATAAAATTGGTCCCTTAGAGAATCAGAGTGGATGGCTATGTGCGGAGCCAAAAGAGATGGGGGAGATTTTGAACAATTTCTTTTCTTCGGTATTCACTAAGGAGAAGGATATTGAATTGTGTAAGGTAAGGGAAACAAGTAGGGAAGTTATGGAAAATATGATGATTAAAGAAGAGGAAGAACTGGCGCCTTTAAGGAATATAAAAGGGGATAAGTTGCCGGGTCCTGACAGGATATTCCCTAGGACATTGAGGGAAGTTAGTGTGGAAATAGCAGGGGCTCTGACAGAAATATTTCAAATGTCATTAGAAACGGGGATGGTGCCGGAGGATTGGCGTATTGCTCATGTTGTTCCATTGTTTAAAAAGGGTTCTAAGTGTAAACCTAGCAATTATCGGCCTGTGAGTTTGACATCAGTGGTGGATAAATTGATGGAAAGTATTCTTGGAGATGGTATATATAATTATCTGGATAGATAGGGTCTGATTAGGAACAGTCAACATGGCTTTGTGCGTGGAAAGTCATGTTTGACAAATCTTATTTGAATGTTTTGAAGAGCTTACAAGGAAAATTGACGAGAGTAAAGTGGTGGATGTTGTCTATATGGACTTCAGTAAGGCCTTTGACAAGGTTCCACATGGAAGGTTAGTTAGGAAGGTTCAATCATTAGGTATTAATATTGAAGTAGTAAAATAGATTCAGCAGTGGCTGGATGGGAGATGCCAGAGAGTTGTGGTGGATAACTGTTTGTCAGATTGGAGGACGGTGACTAGTGGTGTGCCTCAGGGATCTGTACTGGGTCCAATGTTGTTTGTCATATACATTAATGATCTGGATGATGGGCTGGTAAATTGGATTAGTAAGTATGCAGATGATACTAAGATGGGTGGAGTTGTGGATAATGAAGTTGGTCTTCAAAGCTTGCAAAGAGATTTAGGCCAGTTAGAAGAGTGGGCTGAAAGATGGCAGATGGAGTTTAATGCTGATAAATGTGAGGTGCTACATTTTGGTAAGACTAATCAAAATAGGACACACGTGAGGAGATCTGCAGATGCTGGAATTTCAAGCAACACACATAAAAATTGCTGGTGAACGCAGCAGGTCAGGCAGCATCTCTAGGAAGAGGTACAGTCGACGTTTCGGGCCGAGACCCTTCGTCAGGACTAACTGAAAGAAGAGATAGTAAGAGATTTGAAAGTGGGAGGGGGAGGGGGAGATCCGAAATGATCGGAGAAGACAGGAGGGGGAGAGATGAAGCTAAGAGCTGGAAAGTTGATTGGCAAAAGGGATATGATCCAGTAGGATTCTCAGCATTGTGGAGAAACAGAGTGGTCTTCGGGTCTAAATCGATAGGTCCCACAAATTTGCCATGTAAGATGATAGCGTGGTTAACAAATGTATGTTGTGTTGGCCTTCGTTAGCTGGGGGATTGAGTTCAAGAGTCTCAAGGTAACATTGCAACTCTATAAAATGCTGATTAGATCTTTGTGTTCAATTCAGGTAAGATGTGGAGATTTACCAAGATACTGTATGGATCATGTTTTCTCAGAAAAGATTCAGCAAGCTAAGATTTCTCTGTTCAATGTTCAATTATGTATTAGTCCACTCCTGGTAGCCATCACTTTCTTTTCTCTTTTTTTCCCACAGCGTGTGATTGAACGGTGTACCATAAATGGTAACAGGAATCAATGTGTGAGTATGCTCCTAAATATAAAGTAGCCCCGGCTTCCGTTGATATCCCGATCTCTGCTGAATATACTGAATATATCAGTATATTCTGTTCCGTGACTGAACTCCCAACTCCTCCCAGTGGAGAACTCAGAACAATCATTACCTGCAAGGAGAAGGAATACTTGTGTGTCTCCATCCTCCACACAACATGTACCCTGCCGATTCCCACAATGAATGTTCCTGTCTCTGTGAGGTCACATCTCATTGTCCTCCAGAAAAGTGAACATGCGCAGACTGCTTCATCTCTCCTCACAGGATAAACCTGCCGTCTCAGGAATCCATCTGCTCCCAAATATACCACATTAACTGAGCTCGTTCCCATTGAAATTCCAGCAGATTCGTCAACATAGTTTCCCTTCCATAAATCTATGTTCACTCTCCCCAAGTTATCTTCCGTGTGCCCTTCCCCGTGTTATTTTTCAAACGATAATCCCTGCAATTCCCCTGCTATCAATATCTGCCTTAACCATATAACCATTACAGCACGGAAACAGGCCATCTCGGCCCTTCTAGTCCATGCAGAACGCTACTCTCACCTAGTCCCACCAACCTGCACTCAGCCCATAACCCTCCATTCCTTTCCTGTCCATATAGCTATCCTATATCTAGGGTATAGGATCAGGGACGTGATGTTGAGTCCCTGCTTTACCCAGCTGTACAACAGAGCCAGTCTTGTTGCCCCTGATCCAAGCGATGCTGTCATTTCCCCCTGAGAAGGTGCTCCCACAACATTATCCAAAGTGGCATATCCATTAGCGAAGGGATGTTCATAGGAGAATCCTAATCTACCAGTTGACACCTCCTTACCTCAACAAACCTTGGGTGTGACCACCTTCCTGAAACACCTGTCTGTAACATTTTCTCCCTCCTGTATGGTCCTCAATGCTCCAAATGATCCACAGGGTCTGAAGTGGTGTAACTATGTGCAGCTTCTATGGCCAAAGCTGTCAGGGTCACTAGACTGCTACCTGATCTCCCACATCTGCCAGGGAAATGGGCTGACAAATGGCAGATAGCATTGAAATGCTGTTGCATTTTGGGAGTATGAGTGAGATCAAGGCAGTGTGATTGGTAGGTCCCAGGGTGTATAGAGAACGTCACATTCAAGTTTATTGCCATCTACACAAGTACTGTATGCACAGGAGCGATGAAGAATTTAGCCACAGCAGCATCATAGCCACATAGCATCAGATTCACGGCATTCACAGGGAAAACGTGTACTATTTTTATAGGAAAGAACACATTTGGAACGAAACCCAAGTCGAAAGTAGCATTGTTGCTTTGCTAAGGTAGCAATTCAGATGATGCCAGTTGGTTGAAGAACTGAATGGTTAAGGGGAAGTAGCTGTCCTGAACCTGGAGGTGTGGGACTTCAGAATCAGGATCAGGTTTCATATCACCAGCATATGTGGTGAAATTTGTTCACTTAGCAGCAGCAGGTCAATGTAATACATGAGAATCTAGAAATAAATCAAGCAATCAATTACAATAAGTGTATATATATTGAATAGATTTTAAACAGTGCAGCAACAGAAATAATGTATGTTAAATAAAGTGAGGTAGTGTTGATGGATTCAATGTCCATGTAAGAGGGGAAGAAGCTGTTCCTGAATCACAGAGTGTGTGCCTTCAGGTTTCTGAATCTCCTTCCCAAGGTAAGAATGAGAAGAGGATATACCCTGGGTTCTGTACTCCCTGTCTGGTGGTAGCTGTGAGAAGGTGGCATGGCCCAGATGCTGGTCTATATTTAATGACAGATGATGTGTTCATGAAGCAGCATCTCCTGTTCATCCACTGATGGTGGGGTGGAACATACCCTTGAGGGCACAGAGGAGATTCTCCATGATGTTGTCTGAGCTTCAATTATGGAGAGAGACTTGGTCAGTTTTATCTTGAGCCCAGGAATGCCAAGGTGAAGATAAGGAACGAGACCTGAGATGCAATTATTCAAGTAGCTTTGTATATTTACAGCAGGAAAGCTTTAGCTGAACCTAATGAGAGTCCTCAACAGACTGAGACAGGAGCAATTCTACTGGAGATTTATGAATTGGCAAGAAATCAAACAAATGATAATGGAGAGCTGCAGATGTATTGAGAGTGAACAGCTGAAGCAGATTAACTCTGGTTAAAAAAAAGTTAGTGGAACATAGAACAGTCCAGCAGAGAAACAGACTCCCCAGCCACCAGGTCTGTGCTGACCGATTCAAACTAATCCCACCTGCCTGAATGTGGTTTGTGTCCATTCCCTGTCAAAATGTCTCTGAAACATCACTATTGCATCTGCTTCCACCATCTCACCCATCAGAATGCTCCAGGCATGATGAAACAAGCTACCTTATAAATCTCCATTAAACCCTCCAAATGCCGTGGATGAACCAGGAGCTACGTTGTCTGCTGAGGGCTCGATCTGAGGTGTTCAAAGCTGACAACCCAGGTCTGTACCAGAAAACCAGGTATGACTTGCAGAGGGCTATTTCAAGGGTGATGGAACTATTTCGAATACGGTTAGAGGCGATATCGGATGTACGATAACTCTGGCAGGAACTGCAAGACATTACTTCCTACAAAGCAAAACCCAGTAGCATGAATGGCAACGATGCTTCACAACAAGATGAACTCTATGCCTTCTATGCCCACTTTGAAAGGGAGAATATAACTACATCTGTGAAGATCCCTGCTGCACCCGGTGACACTGTGATCTCTGTCTCGGAGGCCGATGTTAGGATGTCTTTAAAGGGGGTGACCCTCGCAAGTTGGAAGGTCCCGATGGAGTACCTGGTGAGGCTCTGAAAACTTGTGCCAACCAATTGGCGGGAGTATTCAAGGACATTTTCTACCTCTTACTGCTAGGGGCGGAAGTTCCCACTTGCTTCAAAAAAGGCAACAATTTTACCAGTACCTTAGGAGAATAATGTGATCTGCCTTACTGACGATCACCCAGTAGCACTCACATCTACAGGGTTGAGCAGCACACACAAAATGCTGGTGGAACTCAGCAGGCCAGGCAGCATCTATAGGAAGAAGTGCTTTCCTCCTATAGATGCTGCCTGGCCTGCTGCGTTCCACCAGCATTTTGTGTGTGTTGCTTGAATTTCCAGCATCTGCAGATTTTCTCGTGTCTGCAGTGTTGAAATGCTTTGAGAGGTTGGTCATGACTAGACTGAACTCCTGCCTCAGCAAGGACCTGGACCCACTGCAATTTGCCTTTCGCCACAGTAGATCAACGGCAGACACAATCTCAATGGTTCTTCACATGGCCTTAGACCACCTGGACAATACAAACACGTAAATCAGGATGCTGTTCATCAACTATAGCTCAGCATTTAACACCATCATTCCTACAATCCTCATTGATAAGTTACAGAACTTGGGTGTCTGTACCTCCCTCAGTAATTGGATCCTTGACTTCCTAACTGGAAGATCACAGTCTGTGAGGATTGGTGATAATATCTCCTCCTCACTGACGATCAACACTGGTACACCGAAGGGGTGTGTGCTTAGCCTACTGATCTACTCTCACTATACCCATGATTATGTGGCTTGGCATAGGTCAAATACCATCTATAAATTTGCTGACGATACAACCATTGTTGGTAGAATCTCAGGTGGTGACAAGAGGGCGTACAGGAGTGAGATATGCCAACTAGTGGAGAGGTGTCACAGCAACAACCTGGCACTCAACGTCAGTAAGACGAAAGAGCTGATTGTGGACTTCAGGAAGGTAAGATGAAGGAACACATACCAATCCTCAAAGAGGGATCAGAAGTGGAGAGAGTGAGCAGTTCCAAGTTCCTGGGTGTCAAGATCTCTGAGGACCTAACCTGGTCCCAACATATCGATGCAGTTATAAAGAAGGCAAGACAGTGACTATACTTCTCTCCAAGGAGTAAAGCCCTAGCTCCCTTAATCTCTTATCATAATGCATACTTTCTAAACCAGGCAGCATCCTGGTAAATCTCCTCTGTACCCTTTCCAATGCTTCCACATCCTTCCTATAGTGAGGCGACCAGAACTGGACACAGTACTCCAAGTGTGGCCTAACCAGAGTTTTATAGAGCTGCATCATTACATCGCGACTCTTAAACTCTATCCCTCGACTTATGAAAGCTAACACCCCATAAGCTTTCTTAACTACCCTATCCACCTGTGAGGCAACTTTCAGGGATCTGTGGACATTACCCTGTATTCTGCCTTAAAGTTCAAACTTCTAAAGTGCATCACTTTACATGTTTATGGACTGAACTCCATCCGACACTTCTCAGCCCAACTCTGCATCTTATCAATGTCTTGTAGAAGTAGGCAGCCATCGATCCCAGTGGATCATGGGTTTACGCCTCTGGTGGACTGTGTCCTCTCCCTTGGTGGGAAGATTTGAAGAACCGGCTGTGCCCATGCAGCAGGTTCCCCCTCTCCACGTCACTGATGTAGTCTAAGGGAAGGGCAAGTGCTGATACAGTTTGGCACCAGTATCGTCGCAGAGGTTGCCAGAGTGAAGTTGTAAACAACATCAAACTGCCTTAGGTACCCAGGCTCTGGATTTCTTCCTCGGGGTTTACTCCTGAAACCTTTCCCATGGGTGGGTAGGGCCGCAAGGCAGCGGGGGTTTAAAATCAGAGTTTTCCTTCTCCTAGACAGGCTGCTGTCCAAGGCTGTCGAGCCCACCTGCCCAAAGCAACTGGTTTTGAGGCGCCAATGGTCCATCTTTGCCCCTTCTCTTGTCAGTAGAAACAGTTCTGCTGGGCCTAGTAGCTAAGCCACACGTGAAGGCCAAGAGTTGGTCTTGGTCGTCAGGGGCTGTTAGAGTCGCAGGACATTTGGAGTACTTTATAGGTAGTGAAAGCTTATCCCCACTACCACCCCTGGCTATGACAACCTTAGGAAGTGTCTCGTTGTAACCTTTTACACTATCCACAACAACACCTAGCTTCATCTTATCTGCAAACTTGCTAACCCAGTTCCTCATCCAAATCATTTATAAAAATCACTAAAAGCAGAGGTCCCAGAACAGATCCCTGATGAACATGATCAATCTCCTTTCACAAGACAGAATACACTCCATTCACTACCATTCTCTGTCTTCTGCAGACAAATCCAAATAGCCGGGTTTCCCAGATCCCATGCCTCCTAACTTCCTGAATGAGCCTACCACTGGGAACCTTGTCAAATGCCTTGCTGTAATCCACATACACCACGTAAACCACTCTGACTTCATCAATATGTTTTCTCACTTCCTCGAGGAATTTAATCAGGCTTGTGAGGCACAACCTGCCCCTCACAAAGTCATGTTGGCCATCCCTAATCGGACTATACTTCTCCAAATGCTTGCAAATCCTGTGTGTAATAATCTTCTCCAAAAGCTTGCCCACCACTGAAATAAAACCCGCTGGTCTATAATTCTCAGGGTTATCCCTGTTACCTTTCTTGAAGAAAGGAATTTCATTTATCACCTTCAAAACCTTTGGCACTACTCCTGTGGACAGTGACAACGAAAAGACCACGGCCAAGTGTATAGCAATGTCTCCCTTGCTTCTCACAGTAAACTGGGGTACATCCCATCAGGCCCAGGCATATACCTTCCCTAATGTTTTTCAAAAGTTCTAGCACGTCCTCTTTCTTAATGTCAACATGTTCCAGCATATCAGCCTGTTCTACATCGACCTCACATTTGTCAAAGTCCCTCTCACTAATAAATACAGAAGCACAACATTCATTGAGGAGCTCACCTTCCTGCCCCAACTCCAAGCACACTTCCCCCTTTGTTCCAGATCACTCTGACCCTCACTCTACTCATCCTCCTGGTCTTCATGTAGTTGCTTTGGATACTCTTCAACAGGTTGAGATACAACATAAAAAGTGGACAGAAGCAAAAGGACTGAAAGTGTTATATTTGAATGCATGCAGTGTACAGAATAAAGTAGATGAACTTGCAGCACAGTTACAGATTGACATATACAATGTTGTAGGCATCACTGAATCATTGGTGAAAGAGGTTGAAAGCTGGGAGCTTAATGTCCAAGGACAGCTACTTCCAAAGGACAGGCAGGAAATCAGAGGGGCTGGCGTTGATCTTTTTGTTAAAAAATTAAAATCAGATCATTAGAAAGAGGTGGCATAGGGTCAGAAAGTGTTGAATCATTGTGGATAGAGCTGAGGAACTGCAAGGGTAAAAAGCCCCTGATGGGAGTTATATACAGACCCCCAACCAGTGGTAAGGATGTGGACTACAAATTACAATGCATGCCAAAAGGGCAGTGTTACAACAGTCATGGGGGATGTCAATATGCAGGTTGATTGGGAAAATCAGGTTGAAGCAGGATTCCAGGAGGAGCTGTTTCAAGAAAGCCTTCAAGATGGCTTTTGAGAGCAGCTTGTGGTAGAGCCCTCGAGGGCATCAGCTACTGTGGGATTGGGTGTCGTGCAATGAATAGAACACTTGAAATAACTTGTTAGGGGAAAACTGATTATAATATGATCGAATTCACCCTGGATTTTGAGGAGGAGAAGCTAAAGTCAAATATATCAGTATTACAGTGGAGTAAGGGGAATTACAGAGACATGAGAGAGGAGCTGACAAGAATTGATTGGAAAATAACACTGGCAGGGATGACAGCAGAGCAGCAATGGCTGGAATTTCTGGAAGCAATGCTGAAGGCACAGGATATATATGTCCCAAAGAGGAAGAAATATTCTAAAGGCAAGATGACACAACTGTGGCTAACAAGAGAAGTCAAAGCCAACATAAAAGCCAAAGAGAGGATGTGGAAATTATAGACAAAGTGAATAGGAATAAGGAACCTTGGTTCTCAAGGGATATTGCAACTCTGATAAAGAAGAAGAGGGAGTTGTATGAAATGTATAGGAAGCAGGGAGTAAATAAGGTGCTTGAGGAGTATAAGAAGTGCAAGAAAATACTTAAGAAGGAAATCAGGAGGGCTAAAAGAAGACATGAGGTTGCCTTGGCAGTCAAAGTGAAGGATAATCCAAAGATCTTTTACAGGTATATTAAGAGTAAGAGGATTGTAAGGGATAAAATTGGTCCTCTTGAAGATCATAGTGGTCGGCTATGTGCGGAACCAAAAGAAATGGGGGAGATCGTAAATGGGTTTTTTGCGTCTGTATTTAGTAGGGAAACTGACATGAAGTCTATGGAATTGAGGGAAACAAGTACTGAGATCATGGAAACCGTACAGATTGAAAAGGAGGAGGTGCTTGCTATCTTGAGGCAAATTAAAGTGGTTAAATCCCCAGGACCTGACAGGGTATTCCCTCGGACCTTGAAGGAGACTAGCGTTGAAATTGCAGGGGCCCTGGCAGATATATTTAAAATGTTGGTGTCCACGGGTAAGGTGCCGGAGGATTGGAGAATGGCACATATTGTTCCGTTGTTTAATAAAGGATCAAAAAGTAATCTGGGAAATTATAGGCCAGTAAATTTGACGTTGGTAGTGGGTAAGTTATTGGAGGGAGTACTAAGAGACAGAATCTACAAGCATTTGGATAGACAGGGGCTTATTAGGGAGAGTCAACATGGCTTTGTGCGTGGTAGGTCATGTTTGACCAATCTATTGGAGTTTTTCGAGGTGGTTACCAGGAAAGTGGATGAAGGGAAGGCAGTGGATATTGTCTACATGGACTTCAGTAAGGCCTTTGACAAGGTCCCGCATGGGAGGTTAGTTAGGAAAATTCAGTCGCTAGGTATTCATGGAGAAGTGGTAAATTGGATTAGACATTGGCTCAATGGAAGAAGCCAAAGAGTGGTGGTAGAGAATTGCTTCTCAGAGTGGAGGCCTGTGACTAGTGGTGTGCTACGGGGATCAGTGCTGGGTCCATTGTTATTTGTCATTTTTCTTAACATTGACATATTCAAGTGTCTCTGTCTGTTCTACATTGTCTTCACAAACTTCAGCTGTGAATACTGAAGCAAAGTATTCATTAATTACCTCCTCCGACTCCAGGTTCACGTTTCCTCTACTAGTATTCTCTACTATCCTTCAGGCTTTATGGGACAAGCCTAGAGAAGTCATTTTCAACTCTGGAGCAGAGCAGGTTAAAGGGAGAATGAATAGGGAAAGGGTGGCAGGAAGGAGGGTGACCGTAGGAAATAGCGCTGGCAGGAATCGAAAATATTTTACAGAACTTAGAAGAGTACAGAAAAGTCCCTGCTTCAGCCCACAATGTTCTGCTGAACTAATTAAATCAGTAATCAACACTATTAAGATTTCCTCGAAACTCCAGAACAGTGTGCATCCAGACTTGTTCCAGCCTCAACCAAGTCTGTTTAACAGTCAGTTCTATGTGGTGATGCATGCTCTTTCGTCCCCATCATCCATAGTACTCCCAGCATTTAAATAACCACACTGCAACCCATCATTCCCATCTTCTCTATTCCCTCGCTTTGGTCCTGCCATCTTCCTGCCTCACAACCCCTCCACTTCCTGATCTGGTTCTCTGTTACCATCCCACTACCAAACTAATTAAACCCTCTGGGCAGAGACTGTTGCAGTTTGGGATTGCTACCTGGACAGAGATGGGAAAAGATTCACAGGAACATTGAAATGGACTGGACGGGGAAAGCATTACAGGACTGTGGGAAGAGAGGAGTGAGACAGAACAGGAAGCTCCACCTTTGAGCTGTAGCAGACCCGACGGGCTGAATAGCCTCCTGTTCCTCATCACCTATATGGTGGGTACGTGTGGGTTTTGTTCACCCAGGAGTGGTTGTAACTGTCAGTTTGTGAATTTATCAACACTCCACGTTTCTAAAGGGTCTTCATCAATCCCTCCTGGTCCTGCTATCATCTCTTGGGTCAGTCCACTCCTGGTAATCTTCATTTTCCTCTTTGTTCACAGGGATCACACAGCGGGAGCATTGAACACCACTCTGTGAGTATTATTACCTGAAAACAAATGCCAGCTCCTTGATTCCTGAGGAAGGGTCTGGAAACATGAACATCCAGGCTACTCCTGCTCTTAATATCATCTCTCACCTTCAATGCATGTAAACCTCTTCTCACCCTCTCCAAAGCCTTGATATCCTTCCTATAAGCAGAACTGAATACCATAATCCAGATGCAGTTTAATAAAACAACATCCCAGTTTCTGAAAAGAATTCCTCGACTAATAAAGACGAGCATACCACGTGTCTCTTTACCACCTATCAACCTGTGTAACCTCTTCAGGGAGCGATTGTCTTAGACTCCAAAATCCCTCAGAACAACATCGCTATTAAGGGTCTTGCTATTAGCAGTGTATTACCCCTGTACATTTGATCTCCCAATCTCCAACACGGCAATGGTCACATTCAGAACATAGAACATAGAACATTACAGCACAGTACAGACTGTTTGATCTGTGATGTTGTGTTGAACTTTCAACCAACTCTAAGGTCAATCTAACCCTTCCCTCATAAATAGCCCCTCTATCTTTCTATCATTCTTATGTATATCTAAAAGTCACTTAAATGTCTTTACCTCTACCACCATCCTTGGCAGGGTTGCCACTCTCTGTGTGGAAAAAAATCTTGCCTCTGACATCCCCCTTATACTTTACTCCAACGGTCCCCAACCACCGGGCCGCAAAGCATCTGCTACCGGTCCGCAAGGAAACGATATGAGTCAGCTGCACCTTTCCTCATTCCCTGTCACGCACTGTTGAACTTGAACATAGGGTTGCCAACTGTCCCGTATTTGCCGGGACATCCCGTATATTGGGTAAATTGGATTGTCCCATACGGGACCGCCCTTGTCCCGTATTTCCCCCGCTAAGGTAGAGTGTTCCTATGAAACCTTTTGTGCCGAAATGGTGTAAAGCAAGAGGCAGTTACTATTAATTTATATGGGAGAAATTTTTGAGCGTTCCCAGACCCCAAAATAACCTACCAAATCATACCAAATAACACATAAAACCTAAAATAACACTAACATATAGTAAAAGCAGGAATGATATGATAAATACACAGCCTATATAAAGTAGAAATAATGTATGTACAGTGCAGTCGGGAAAATTAAGCCAAAACCGATATGTGGGGGGAAAAGATTGGCAGGTACACGCATGCGCACGTCACATATGCGTTCATAGGCGCATGCGCACACAGGTGCCCGCACAAGGCTTCATGGTCATGGTAGTCTTTCTCGGGGTAAACACAAGTGTCCCGTCAACACACACAAAAAATGCTGGTGAACGCAGCAGGCCGGGCAGCATCTATAGGAAGAGGTACAATCGACGTTTCAGGCCAAGACCCTTCATCAGGATTTGACTGCTACTCTTGTCCCTTATTTGGGAGTGAGAAAGTTGGCAACCCTAACTGTAAAAGACATGTTGAGGTCAGATTAACCCTACTTGAACATCCTCCCCCCCACCCCCAGTTGGCCAGTCCGCAAGAATATTGTTAATATTAAACCGGTCCGCGGTGCGATAAAGGTTGGGGACCCCTGCTTTACTCCAATTTCCTTAAAATTATCCCACTTCATTTCAGCTCTTTCTGCCCTGGGAAAAACTCTGAATTCTGCCTTCATGTTCAAACTTGCAAAGAGTATCACTTCACACTTTCCTGGATTAAACTCCATTTGCCACTTCTCAGCCCAGCTCTACATCCTGTCTATGTCCCATTACAACCTTCTGTACTATCCACAACACCACCAATCTTCATTTCGTCTGTAAACTTACTAACCTACCCTTCCATTTCATCAACCAAGAGCTTATAAAAATCACAAACACAGGGGACCCTCAACAGATCCCTCTGGAACAATAATGGTCACTAAGGCAGTATATGCTCCATCTTCAACCACACTCTATGGCAAGCCAATTCGGTATCCACACAGCCAGGTATCCCTGGATTACATGCCTCCTGGCTTTCCGAATGAGCCTAACATGGGGAATGTTATCAAATGCCGAACTAAAATCCATGTTCACCATGTTCACTGCTCTACCTTCATCACTGTCCTTCGCCACATCCTCAAGGAATTCAATCAGGCTCGTGAGACCCCTCACAAAGCCATGTTGACTATCCCAAATCATACTGTGTTTCTCCAAATGGTTGTAATTCCTGTCTCTAAGAATCTTCTCCAGTAATTTACCTATCACAGGTCTATAATTCCTAGGGTTATCCCTACACCTTTTGTTGAAGACAGGAATAACATTTGCCACCCTCCAATCATCTGGTGCTACTCCTGTGGCTAATGAGGACTCAAAGATTATTTCCAAAGGTGCAGCACTCTCTTTCCTCGTTTCTCATAGTAACCTAGGGAATATTACATCCATCCCGGGACTTATCTATACTAATGTTTGTCAAAAATTCTAGCACAACCTCTTTCTTAGCATTCACATATTCAAGTGTCTCCACCTGTTTTATATTGTCTTCACAAACTTCAGCTGTGAATACTGAAGTAATGTATTCATTAATTACCTCCTCCGACTCAGGTACATGTATCCTCTACTATCCCTGATCAGTTCTACTCTCACTTTGGCCATCCTCCTGTTCTTCCTGGGGTTTTCCTTAATCCTACTCAGCAAGGCCTTCTCATGCCCCTTGTAGCTCTTCCTATTCTTCAGCTCCTTCCTGGCTACCTTGTCACTCAGTAGAGCCCTGTCTGAGCCTTGCTTCCTAAACCTTAAGAGCTTCTTTCTTCATTTCATCTTCACTGAATGTTCCACATCTCTTGTCAACAATGGTTCCTTCACCCTACCATCTTTTCCCTATCTCAATGAGGAAAGCTATCCAGAAACCCCAGCAAGTGCCCCCTAAACAATCTCCACATTTCTGATGTGCATTTTCTTGAGTATACCCATTCTCAGTTTAGCTCTCCAGCTCCTGCCTAATGGTATCATAACCTTCCTCTACCCCCAACTAAATACTTTAAAGTTAAAGTCTGTCCCGAGCCTTATAGGATCATCAGGCGGGTGCTTATGCCAGTTTCCGTGGTGTGAAGCAACTGAGAGTATGAGACTCCCCCCGGATAGGACGCCAGTCTATCATAATGTTAACCCCCAGCATTTTGCCACTACCCATTTTCAGCTGGGTGGACTGGAGCCCTGTGTGGATAAGTGCCTTGCTCAAGGATACAACACGCTGCCTCGGCTGGGGCTCGAACTCACGACCTTCAGATCGCTAGTCCAACGCCTTAACCACTTGGCTACGCGCCACAATTAAATACTTTCCCATACAGTAAAGGCCAGGCAGTTGTGGCCATTGTCTCTGAAATGGTCACCATTTGACCATTGGCCAAATTCCAATGGTCACCATTTGCAATTTCACTATTCATATCTGCAACCTATATATATCCCGTTGTATCCTTTCCCAGTATCCCATGTTATTCATATCTGCAAACCTACTCGCCCATCCACTCATGGTTACATCCAGGTGATTTACATGTAGATATAAATAGACCTAGTACAGATCCCTGCAGAGTACAGCCAGAGTAAGTCCCATTGACCACTACCCTCTGTCTTCAGTGGGCAAGCTAATTCACCATGGATCTCATACATCTTAATCTCCTGCATCAAACTCCCGTGAAGCATCTTGTCAAAGGCTTTCCATGTCAGCAAACATGCACAGCTCTACCTTCGTCAATCCCCTTCATCACCTCCTTGAGAAAATCAAGTTAGTTTGATATGATTTACCTCGCATAAAGCTGTGCTGTTTATACCTAATTAACCACTGGTTTTCAAATTGCTCATAAATCCTATCCCAAAGAATCTTTTCTAGTCTCTTCCCTACCACTGAGGCTCTCCAGTCTATAGATTCCAGGACTATCCCCATTTCCCTTTTTGAATAATGCAATGACATTAGCCTCTCTCCAGTGTCCAGGACCTCTCCTGGGACTAGAGGCATCATGAAACTACTGGTCAAGACACCAGCAATCTAATATCTTGCTTCTCTCAATATTCTGGGTTTATTCCATCAGGTCTGGGGGTCTTGCTAACAATGTTAAGAGACTCAGCATACTCATATCTAGGACATTTTTTTATTATTTTGAAATGCCCTGTCATATTATCATAATCTACACTGATCTCCTTATCCTTCTCCTTCTCCTTGATAAATATTGATGCAAGTACTCATTACATCCTCCACATCCAAGCACATGTTCCCTCCTTTATCCTCAAGTGGTCCTCCCACCTCACTGGTTCTCCTCTTGCTCTTGATGAATGCGTAGAATGCCTTGGGATTCTCTTTAATCCTACTTTTTTATGGCTAAGGCTGGCTCTCCAAACTCCCTTCTTAAATTGGTTTCTGACTTCCTTATTATCCTCAAGTCTCTGTTTGACTTTAGTTTCTTTAACCTTACATACGATTTTATTTCCCTCTTGATTAAGTTCACCACCCCATCAACATCTAGGTTTGTCTGACCTAGCCATTCTTGTCCTTACTTCTCCCTGGAATGTCCAGTCCTGGATTCTGTGCAATTTGCTGTTCTTTAAATACCCTCCACATGTCCGATGTCGAATCAGCCAAAAATAGCCGTTTCCAATTAACTCTCCCTTGTTCCTGCCAAATACACTTGTAATTTGCTACCAAAGACATAGGTAGGAAAAGGGAAGAGGTCCTGAAAAAAGACCTCTTTTAGGGAGTTAGGAAGGAAGTTGAGAAGCAGGACCACAAAGGTAGAAATCTCTGGATTACTGCCTGTGCCACACGACAGTGAGTATAGGAGTAGAATGAGGTGGAGGATAAATGTGTGGCTGAGGGATTGGAGCAGGGGGCAGGGATTCAGATTTCTGGATCATTGGGACCTCTTTTGGGGCAGGTGTGACCTGTACAAAAAGGACAGGTTACACTTGAACCCCAAGGGAACCAATATCCTGGCAGGGAAGTTTGTGAACTGGGGAAGAGTTTAAACTAGAATTGTTCTGGGGTGGGAACCGAACTGAAGAGACTGAGGAAGAGGCGGTTGGCTCACAAATATAGAAAGCTAGGAGACAGTGTATGAGGGAGGATAGGCGGGTGATAGAGAAGAGACGCGCTCAGACGTACGGTTTGATATGTGTCTATTTTAACGCAAGGAGTATTGTGAACAAAGTGGATGAGCTCAGAGCGTGGATCAGTAATTGGAGCTATGATGTAGTGGCCATTACAGAGACTTGGATGGCTCAGGGACAGGAATGGTTAATTCAAGTGCCAGGCTTTAGATGTTGCAGAAAGGACAGGGAGGGAGGCAAAAGAGGTGGGGGCATGGCACTGTTGATCAGAGATAGTGTCACGGCTGCAGAAAAGGTGGACGCCATGGAGGGATTGTCTACGGAGTCTCTGTGGGTGGAGGTTAGTACATAAAACATAGAATAGTATAGCACAGTACAGGCCCTTCGGCCCACAATGTTGTGCAGACCCTCAAACCCTGCCTCCCATATAAGCCCCCACCTTAGATTCCTCCATATACCTGTCTAATAGTCTCTTAAACTTCACTAGTGTATCTGCCTCCACCACTGACTCAGGCAGTGTATTCCACACACCAACCACTCTCTGAGTAAAAAACCTTCCTCTAATATCCCCCTTGAACTTCCCACCCCTTACCTTAAAGCCATGTCCTCTTGTATTGAGCAGTGGTGCCCTGGGGAAGAGGCGCTGGCTATCCACTCTATCTATTCCTCTTATTATCTTGTACACCTCTATCATGTCTCCTCTCATCCTCCTCCTCTCCAAAGAGTAAAGCCCTAGCTCCCTTAATCTCTGATCATAATGCATACTCTCTAAACCAGGCAGCATCCTGGTAAATCTCCTCTGTACCCTTTCCAATGCTTCCACATCCTTCCTATAGTGAGGTGACCAGAACTGGACACAATACTCCAAGTGTGGCCTAACCAGAGTTTTATAGAGCTGCATCATTAAACTCTTAAACTCTATCCCTCGACTTATAAAAGCTAACACCCCATAAGCTTTCTTAACTACCCTATCCACCTGTGAGACAACTTTCAGGGATCTGTGGACATGTACCCCGAGATCCCTCTGCTCCTCCACACTACCAAGTATCCTGCCATTTACTTTGTACTCTGCCTTGGAGCTTGTCCTTCCAAAGTGTACCACCTCACACTTCTCTGGGTTGAACTCCATCTGCCACTTCTCAGCCCACTTCTGCATCCTATCAATGTCTCTCTAAAATCTTTGACAATCCTCTACACTATCTACAACACCACCAACCTTTGTGTCGTCTGCAAACTTGCCAACCCACCCTTCTACCCCCACATCCAGGTCGTTAATAAAAATCACGAAAAGTAGAGGTCCCGGAACAGATCCTTGTGGGACACCACTAGTCACAATCCTCCAATCTGAATGTACTCCCTCCACCACCACCCTCTGCCTTCCGCAGGCAAGCCAATTCTGAATCCACCTGGCCAAACTTCCCTGGATCCCATGCCTTCTAACTTTCTGAATAAGCCTACCGTGTGGAACCTTGTCAAATGCCTTACTAAAATCCATATAGATCATATCCACTGCACTACCCTCATCTATATGCCTGGTCACCTCCTCAAAGAACTCTATCAGGCTTGTTAGACACAATCTGCCCTTCACAAAGCCATGCTGACTGTCCCTGATCAGACCATGATTCTCTAAATGCCTATAGATCCTATCTCTAAGAATCTTTTCCAACAGCTTTCCCACCACAGACGTAAGGCTCACTGGTCTATAATTACCCGGACTATCCCTACTACTTTTTTTGAACAAGGGAACAATATTTGCCTCCCTCCAATCCAATCCTCCGGTACCATTCCCGTGGACAATGAGGACATAAAGATCCTAGCCAGAGGCTCAGCAATCTCTTCTCTCGCCTCGTGGAGCAGCCTGGGGAATATTCCGTCAGGCCCCGGGGACTTATCTGTCCTAATGTATTTTAACAACTCCAACACCTCCTCTCCCTTAATATCAACATGCTCCAGAACATCAACCTCACTCATATTGTCCTCACCATCAAGTTCCCTCTCATTGGTGAATACCGAAGAGAAGTATTCATTGAGGACCTCGCTCCCTTCCACAGTCTCCAGGCACATCTTCCCACCTTTATCTCTGATCGGTCCTACCTTCACTCCTGTCATCCTTTTTTTCTTCACATAATTGATGAATGCCTTGGGGTTTTCCTTGACCCTACTCGCCAAGGCCTTCTCATGTCCCCTTCTTGCTCTTCTCAGCCCCTTCTTAAGCTCCTTTCTTGCTTCCCTATATTCCTCAATAGACCCAGCTGATCCTTGCTTCCTAAACCTCATGTATGCTGCCTTCTTCCGCCTGACTAGATTTTCCACCTCACTTGTCACCCATGGTTCCTTCACCCTACCATTCTTTATCTTCCTCACCGGGACAAATTTATCCCTTACATCCCGCAAGAGATCTCTAAACATCGACCACATGTCCATAATACATTTCCGTGCAAAAACATCATCCCAATTCACACCCGCAAGTTCTAGCCTTATAGCCTCATAATTTGCCTTTCCCCAATTAAAAATTTTCCTGTCCTCTTTGATTCTATCCTTTTCCATGATAATTATAAAGGCCGGGGAGCGGTGGTCACTGTCCCCCAGATGCTCACCCACTGAGAGATCTGTGACCTGACCCGGTTCCTTACCTAGTACTAGATCTAGTATGGCATTCCCCCTGGTCGGCCTGTCCACATACTGTGACAGGAATCCATCCTGGACACACTTAACAAATTCTGCCCCATCTAAACCCTTGGAACTAATCAGGTGCCAATCAATATTAGGGAAGTTAAAGTCACCCATGATAACAACCCTGTTATTTTTGCACCTTTCCAAAATCTGCCTCCCAATCTGCTCCTCTGTATCTCTGCTGCTACCAGGGGGCCTATAGAATAACCCCAGTAGAGTAACTGCTCCCTTCCTGTTCCTGACTTCCACCCATATTGACTCAAAAGAGGATCCTGCTACATTACCCACCCTTTCTGTAGCTCTAATAGTATCCCTGACCAGTAATGCCACCTCTCCTCCCCTTTTTCCACCCTCTCTATCCCTTTTAAAGCACTGAAATCCAGGAATATTGAGAATCCATTCCTGCCCTGGTGCCAGCCAAGTCTCTGTAATGGCCACAACATCATAATTCCATGTATATATCCAAGCTCTCAGTTCATCACCTTTGTTCCTGATGCTTCTTGCATTGAGGTACACACATTTCAGCCCTTCTACCTTACTGTCTTTACACCATTTATTCTGCTTCTCTTTCCTCAAAGCCTCTCTGTATGTTAGATCTGGCTTTACTCCATGCACTTCTTTCACTGCTCTATCGCTCTGGGTCCCATCCCCCTTGCAAATTAGTTTAAACCCTCCCGAACCATGCTAGCAAACCTACCTGCCAGGATATTGCTCCCCCTCGAGTTCAGGTGCAACCCATCCAATCTGTACAGGTCCCACCTTCCCCAGAAGAGATCCCAATGATCTAAAAATCTAAAACCCTGCTCCCTGCACCAACTCCTCAGCCACGCATTCAACTGCCATCTCCTCCAATTCTTACCATCACTGTCACGTAGCACTGGCAGCAATCCTGAGAACGTCAGCCTTGAGGTCCTGTTCTTCAGCCTTCTGCCTAATTCCCGAAACTCACACTTCAGGACCTCATCCCTCTTCCTGCCTATGTCGTTGGTCCCAACATGTATCATGACTTCTGGTTGCTTTCCCTCTCATACCAGGATGTCGTGACATCCCGGACCCTGGCACCCGGGAGGCAACAAACCATGGGGGTGTCCTTCTCACATCCACAAAATTTCCTGTCTGCTCCCCTGACTATAGAGTTTTCAATGACGACAGCTCTCCTCTTCTCCGTCCCACCCTTCTGCACCACAGGGTCAGACTCAGTGCCGGAGGCCCTGCCACCGTGGCTCACACCTGGTCAGTCATCCCCGCCAACAGTATCCAGGACGGTAAACTTATTATTCAGGGGAATGGCTACAGGGGTGCTCTGCACTACCTGTCTGCTCACCTTCGCTTTCCCCCCTCTGACTGTCACCCAATGACCTGCTTCCGACAGCCTAGGTGTGACTACCTCCCTGTAGCTCTCATCTATGACTGCCTCATTTTGCTTTATGAGTCGAAGGTCATCCAGCTGCTGCTCCAGATTCCTTACACGGTCATCCAGATCGCCCAGCCGTATGCACTTCTGGCAGATGTGACTCTGCGGGAGAGGGGCGTTCCCCCAAGACTGCCACATCTCACATGAGAGGCACATCACCGTCTCAGGAGACATTGTAAAGACTAACTGCAAGCTAGCTTGTCCTCCGCCTCTCCTCGTCGTAGGAACAGGAAGGGGTCAAAAACTTTACGGGGTGTTTTTTATAGGCCGCCCAACAGTAACAGGGATATCAAGGAGCAGATAGGGAAACAGATCCTGGAAGGGTGTAATAATAACAGAGTTGTCGTGATGGGAGATTTTAATTTCCCAAATATCAATTGGCATCTCCCAAAAGCAAGGGGTTTAGATGGAGTGGAGTTTGTTAAGTGTGTTCAGGAAGGTTTCTTGATACAAAATGTAAATAAGCCTACAAAAGGAGAGACTGTACTTGATTTGGTATTTAGTAGGGGTCCCAGAACAGATCCCTGAGGCACACCACTGGTCACTGGCCTCCATACAGAATATAACCCGTCTACAACCACTTTTTGCCTTCTGTGGGCAAGCCAGGTCTGGATCTACAAAGCAGTGTCCCCTTGGATCCCACCCCTCCTTACTTTCTCAATAAGCCTTGCATGGGGTACCTTATCAAATGCCTTGCTGAAATCCATATACACTACATCTACTGCTCTACTCTCATCAATGTGTTTAGTCACATCCTCAAAAAATTCAATCAGGCTCGTAAGGCACGATCTGCCTTTAACAAAGCCATGCTGACTATTCCTAATCACATTATGCCTCTCCAGATGTCACAAATCCTGCCGCTCAGGACCTTTTCCATCAACTTACCAATCACTGAAGTAAGACTCACTGGTCTATAATTTCCTGGGCTATCTCTTGAATTCTTGAATAAGGGAATAACAGGCACAACCCTCCAATCCTCCGGAACATCTCCCATCCTCATTGATGATGCAAAGACATCGCCAAAGGCTTAGTGATCTCCTCCCTCGTCTCTCACAGTAGCCTGGGGTACATCTTGTCCGGTCCTGGTGACTTATCCAATTTTCTGCTTTTCAAAACCTCCAGAACATCCTTTTTCTTAATATCTATATGCTGGAGCTTTTCAGACCACTGTAAGTCATCCCTACAATCGTCAAGATCCTATTCCGCAGTGAATCCTGAAGCAAAGTATTCATTAAGTACCTCTGCTATCTCCTCCCCTTCCATACACACTTTTCCACTGTCACACTTGATTCGTCCTATTCCCTCACGTCTTATCCTCTTACTCTTCACATACATGAATAATACTCTGGGGTTTTCCTTAATCCTGCTCACCAAGGCCTTCTCATGGCCCCTTCTGGCTCTCCTAATTCCATTCTTAAGCTCCTTCCTGCTGGCCTTATAATCTTCTAGATCTCAATCATTACCGAGTCTTTTGAACCTTTCGCAGGCTTTTGTTCTTCACTAGATTTACAACAGCCTTTCTACACCATGGTTCCTGTACTCTACCATCTTTTCCCTGTCTCATTGGAATGTACCTATGAAGAACTCCATGCAAATATCCCCTGAACATTTGCCACATTTCTTCCGTACATTTCCCTGAGAACATCTGTTCCCAATTTATGCTTCCAAGTTCCTGCATGATAGTCTTATATTTCCCCTTACTCCAATTAAACACTTTGTTAACTTGTCTGTTCCTATCCCTCTCCAGTGCTATGGTAAAGGAGATAGAATGGTGATCACTATCTCCAGAATGCTCTCCCACTGAGAGACCTGACATCTGACCAGGTACATTTCCCAATGCCAGATCAAGTACAGCCTCTCCTCTTGTAGGCTTATCTACATATTGTGTCAGGAAACCTTCCTGAACTCATCTAACTAACTCCACCGCATCTAAACCCTTTGCTCTAAGGAGATGTCTATCAATATCTGGGGAATTGAAATCTCCCACCACAACAACCCTGTTATTATTACACCTTTCCAGAATCTGTCTCCCTCTCTGCTCTTCGATGTCCCTGTTACTATTGGATGGTCTATAAAAAACACCCAGTAGAGTTATTAACTACTTCCTATTCCTAACTTCTACCCACAGAGACTCCGTAGACAATCCCTCCATGACTTCGTCCTTTTCTGTAGCCATGGCACTATCTCTGATCAACAGTGCCAAGCCCCCACCTCTTTTGCCTCCACAAATCTGAAACTCTGTCACCTATTTCAACCCTTCAGCCATAGAACCATAGAACATTACAGCACTGAAACAGGCCTTTTGGCCCTTCTTGGCTGTGCCAAACCATTTTTCTGCCTCGTCACACTGACCTGCACCTGGACCTGGACCATATCTCTCCATACACCTCTCATCCATGTACCTGTCCAAGTTTTTCTTAAATGTTACAAGTGAGCCCGCATTTACCACTTCATCTGGCAGCTCATTCCACACTCCCACCATTCTCTGTGTGAAGAAGCCCCCCCTAATGTTCCCTTTAAACTTTTCTCCCTTCACCTTTAGCCCATGTCCTCTGGTTTTTTTCTCCCCTTGCCTCAGTGGAAAAAGCCTGCTTGCATTCACTCTATCTATACCCATCATAATTTTATATACCTCTATCAAATCTCCCCTCATTCTTCTACGCTCCAGGGAATAAAGTCCTAACCTATTCAACCTTTCTCTGTAACTGAGTTTCTCAAGTCCCGGCAACATCCTTGTAAACCTTCTCTGCACTCTTTCAACCTTATTTATATCCTTCCTGTAATTTGGTGACCAAAACTGAACACAATACTCCAGATTCGTCCTCACCAATGCCTTATACGACCTCACCATAACATTCCAACCCTTATACTCAATACTTTGATTTATAAAGGCCAATGTACCAAAAGCTCTCTTTATAACCCTGTCTACCTGTGATGCCACTTTTAGGGAATTTTGTATCTGTATTCCCAGATCCCTCTGTTCTACTGCACTCCTCAGTGCCTTACCATTTACCCTGTATGTTCTACCTTAGTTTGTCCTTCCAAAGTGCAATAACTCACACTTGTCTGTATTGAACTCCATCTGCCATTTTTCAGCCCATTTTTCCAGGTTGGTCTAAATCCCTCTGCAAGCTTTGAAAACCTTCCTCACTGTCCACTACACCTCCAATCTTTGTATCATCAGCAAAATTGCTGATCCAATTTACCACATTATCATCCAGATCATTGATATAGATGACAATAACAATGGACCCAGCACTGACCCCCGTGGCACACCATTAGTCACAGGCCTCCACTCAGAGAAGCAATTCTCTACTACCACTGTTTGGCTTCTTCCATCGAGCCAATGTCTAATCCAATTTACCACCTCTCCATGTATACCTAGCGACTGAATTTTCCTAACTAACCTCCCATACGGGACCTTGTCAAAGACCTTACTGAAGTCCATGTAGACAATATCCACTGCCTTCCCTTCATCCACTTTCCTGGTAACCTCCTTGAAAAACTAATAGATTTATTAAACATGACCTATCATGCACTAAGCCATGTTGACTCTCCCTAATAAGTCCCTGTCTATCCAAATACTTGTAGATCTTATCTCTTAGTACCCCTTCCAATAATTTACCTACTACCAACGTCAAACTTACCAGCCTATAATTTCCCAGATTACTTTTAGAGCCTTTTTTAAACAACGGAACAACATGAGCTATCCTCCAATCCTCCGGCACCTCACCCGTAGATACCGACATTTTAAATATATCTGCCAGGGCCCCTGCAATTTCAACACCAGTCTCTTTCAAGGTCCAAGGGAATACCCTGTCAGGTCCTGGGAATTTATCTACTCTGATTTGCCTCAAGATAGCAAGCACCTTCTCCTCTTCAATCTGTATAGGTTCCATGAACTCACTACTGGTTTACCTTATTTCCATTGACTCCATGCCAATTTCCAATTTTATCCCTTACTATCCTTTTGCTCTTAATATACCTGTAGAAACTCTTTGGATTATCCTTCACCTTGACTGCCAAAGCAACCTCATGTCTTCTTTTAGCCCTCCTGATTTCTTTCTTAAGTATTTTTGTGCATTTTTTACACTCTTCGAGCACCTTATTTACTCCGTTTCCTATACATGTCATACATCTCTCTCTTCTCCTTTATCAGAGTTCCAATATCCCTTGAGAACCAAGGTTCCTTATTCTTATTCACTTTGCCTTTAATCCTGACAGGAACATACAAACTCTGCACTCTCAAAATTTCTCCTTTGAAGGCCTCCCACTTACCAATCACATCTTTGCCAGAGAACAACCTGTCCCAATCCACGCTTTTTAGATCCTTTCTCATTTCTTCAAATTTGACCTTTTTCCGGTTTAGAACCTCAACCCGAGGACCAGATCTATTATTATCCATGATCAAGTTGAAACTAATGGTGTTATGAGCACTGGAACCAAAGTGTTCCCCTACACACACTTCCGTCACCTGTCCTAACTCGTTTCCTAACAGGAGATCTAATATTGCATCCTCTCCAGTTGGTACCTCTATATACTGATTTAGAAAGCTTTCCTGAACACATTTACAAACTCTAACCTGTCTAGACCTTCAACAGTATGGGAGTCCCAATCAATATGTGGAAAATTAAAATCCCCTATTATCACAACTTTATGTTTCCTGCAGTTGTCTGCTATCTCTCTGCAGATTTTCTCCTCCAATTCTCAGTGACTATTGGGTCGTCTATAATATAACCCCATTAACGCAGTCTTACCTTTCCCGTTTCTCAGCTCCACCCATATGGCCTCGGTAGACAAGCCCTCTAATCTGTCCTGCCTGAGCACTGCTGTAACATTTTCCCTGACTGGCAATGCCACCCACCCTCCCTTCATTCCTCTGTCTCTATCACATCTGAAACATCGGAACCCTGGAACATTAAGCTGCCAGTCCTGCCCCTCCTGTAGCCAAGTTTCACTAATGGCTATAATGTCGTAATTCCATGTGTCAATCTACACCCTCAGCTCATCAGCCTTCCCCACAATACTCCTTGCATTGAAATAGACACACCACAGAAGATTATTACCACCACACAACCCTGCTATTTGTGACTTTGCATGAACTTTTAACATCATTTATTTTCACCCCCACTCCACTATCTGCTCTGGCACTCTGGTTCCCATCCCCCTGCAAATCTAGTTTAAACCCTCCCCAAAAGCACTAACAAACCTCCCTGCAAGGATATTGGTCCCCTTGTAGTTCAGGTGTAACCTGTCTTGTGTGCTGCTCCTTTGGCATAACTATCTCCCTGTAGCTACTATCTATAAACACGTCATTCTCCCGAATGATCCGGAGGTCATCCAGCTCCTGCTCCAGTTCCCTAACGCGGTTTGTTAGGAGCTGCAGCTGGATTCACTTCTTGCAGGTGTCGTTGTCAGGGACACCGGAGGGCTCCCTGACTTCCCACATCCTGCAAGAGGAGCATTCCAACATCCTGCCTGGCATTCTCTCTACTCAAAACAAACAAAGCAAAACTTACCGGAACCTACCCTGGCCTCTGCCTGTTCACGCTGAAGCCTGTTGAGCCAAAGCCGTCCCACTCTGCTCCCTCTCACTCCACTGCCCGCTGTATATGGTGTTTTTTTTTAACCTTTGGCGCTCTACGTCACTCACCTGCACAGTCTTGCCTCTTTTCCCTGAGCCTCTCATTCATCTGCAAATTATGCTATTCTTAACCACAGTGGCCTGTGGTTCAGGCAGTAATCTGCAGATTACGACCATTCAGGCCCTCTTTCAGCTTCTTTCCTAACTCCTGATATTCGCTCTTTAGGACAACATCCCTTTCCCATCTATGTTGTTGGCACCAAAATGTACCACCACATCTGGCTGCTCACCCTCCCTCCTTAAGAATGCTATGGACTCGATTAGGTATCTCTGGCCCTGACAACTGGGAGTCAACATACCAGCCGGAAGGCATTTTCAGAATTTCCTGTTTGTTTTTGTAGGTATTGAATCCCCTATCACTACCACTCTCCTCTTCTCCCCGCTTCCCTTCTGAGCCACAGAGACAGACTCACTCCCAGACACCTGGCCGCTATGGCTTTCCACTGGATGGTTAACCCTCCCAGCAGTATAATCCGAAACACAAGACCCTGCAGATGCTGGAAATCCAGAGCAACACACACAATGCTGGTTACGTGGCATCTATGGAGAGGAATAAACAGTTGGCATTTTGAGCCAAGACTCTTCATCAGGACATAAACAAGTGTGCCAAGTTATTGAGTGGAGTGATCACAGGGGTCTTTCACACGATCTGCCTTTCCCTCTCCTGACAGTCACTCAGCTACCTGCCTCCTGAAACCTAGGTGTGACTGCCTCCCTGTAACTCCTGTCTATAAACCTGTCAGCCTCCCGGTAACTCCTGTCTATAAACCTGTCAGCCTCGCCGAAACTCCTGTCTATAAACCTGTCAGCCTCCCGGTAGCTCCTGTCTATAAACCTGTCAGCCTCCCGGTAACTCCAGTCTATAAATCTGTCAGCCTCCCGGTAACTCCTGTCTATAAACCTGTCAGCCTCCCGGTAACTCCTGTCTATAAACCTGTCAGCCTCCCAGTAGCTCCTGTCTATAAACCTGTCAGCCTCCCGGTAACTCCAGTCTATAAACCTGTCAGCCTCCCGGTAACTCCTGTCTATAAACCTGTCAGCCTCCCGGTAACTCCTGTCTATAAACCTGTCAGCCTCCCGGTAACTCCTGTCCATAAACCTGTCAGCCTCCCGGTAACTCCTGTCTATAAACCTGTCAGCCTCCCGGTAACTCCTGATACAGACTTCATCCAGCTCCAGCTTCAGTTCCCTAACGCAGCATAAAATCTCTTGGGATTCTCTTAATCTTCTCTGCAAACGCTATTATATGTCTTGATTTCCTTGTGGAGAACTTCCCTTCTCCCCCTATACTCCGACAGGAATTCACTTGATCTCAGCTGCCTGTAATGAACCCATGCCTTCTCATTCCTAGTGTGGGCCTCAATATCTCTCTTATCCAAGGTCCTATCAGCCTTGACCATCACTCTAACCAGAATATGTTGGGGTAACATTTTCATCCAAACGGTGGTCAGTGTGTGGAATGAGCTGGCAAACAAGTGATTGAAGCCAGTGCATTTGGACAAGTACATGAATGGAAAATTATGGGCCAAATGCTGGTAAGTGAGACTAGCTTGCATGGACCAGTTGGGCAGAGGTCAGAGCTCTAAGTTTTCAGATATTTATTGATCTCGGGGAAAGTGGGTAAAGGCTCATTGCAATGGTTTTACGCAGGAGCTGAAGAGAGTAGATTGGCTTAGGTCCACAGCTAACAAGTGGGAGTCATTTAAAGAGCATTCGGACATGATTCAGGACAACATGTTCCCAAGCAGAAGACAAGGATGGCAATATTTGGATTGCCGATTTATCTTTCAAATTCAGTCCAAAACAAAAAAGAAGCAATCAAATAGGGACCTGAGAACTTTCAGCCAGTAACTGTTCCCCTCTTTTGCTTTGCAGTATATCGTGGAAGCATGGCTGGTTCTCCCTGGCAACCTCATCTAGCTGTCCAGAAATCAGAGGAAGCAAACCGCACGCACGCTCAATGAAACAGTGACTGCAAATGCTCAGCTTCAGACTGTGGGATGGGAGGGAGATAGAGAGAGAATGAGGGAGGGTGGAGGGGGTGGAGGGAGGGAGGAGAGCATGGAGGGAGTAGGGAGGGGGTGGAGGGAGGGAGGAGAGGGTGGGGGGAGGGAGGAGAGCATGGAGGAAGTAGGGAGGGGGTGGAGGGAGGGAGGGAGGGAGTGGGGGCGGTAGAGTGGGAAAGGGAGATGGTGGAGGGGGTTGGGGGAGGGAGGGAGATGGGTGACAGAGCAGTAGACAGTTAGAGATATGGGGAAATAAGGCAGACTGAAGGAATGAGATAGTTGGATGTGGTCTAGAGATAATCTTGCCCCACTGCAATAATCCCCAGGAGACACGGGAACTTCAGGGGGAAGGCTTACATCGCACAATCACATAACACGTACTCACCACATATGACAATCTTCACACAAAGAGGAATTGAGACACACATCAGCACAGAGAGAGAGAAGGAGAGGTTGGGAGATGGGAGCGAGAGTAACATACAGTTATGAGAGAGCGAGACCTGCACTCGGGAGGATAGAAACTGCAAACAGAGTTAACGGACTTTAGCAATGCTGTGCAGCTACCTATGCCTTTGAAACAATAAAGCTTCATTTCATGGTGTTGCTTTCTTTGTTTGGACTCTTCCTTCGTCATGTGTGCAGACAGGAGGGGTTGCAGGTGAATGTGCTGCGGGGGTGAGGGCACTGGGACTTGGACAGAGCTGACAGAGTCTTGGAACTGGGATGGTGAGGAGGAGGTGAAGCTGCCCGTTCACTCAGGAGGGAGGAAACTGGAAGACGTTTTCAGTAAATGAGTCTACAGGAGAAATGAAACAGAGTAGTTTGTGTCAGTGCCTCACCCTGACCCGTCCACGTGGAGTGTGCACCACCCCCAGCTCCCTGGGATTCCCCTCCGTCCCAAAGACATGTGGGTTACTGGCTGACTGGTACTCACCTCTGTGTGTCGGTGTGTGCTAAAGAGATTGCACAAGGACATGACACACAGGAGTAGGATTAGGCCATTTGTCCACCATTTCATCATAGCTGACTTATTGTTCCTCAACCCCATTCCCCTGCCTTCTCCCCGTAAGCATTGATGTCCTTACTAATCCAGATCCTCCACTTTAAATATAGATTCATAGAGAAGTGCAGCACAGAAACTGGCCCAAAACCATTTAAGCTGCTTACTCCCATCGACCTGCACTGGGACCATGGCCCCCCATACCCCTACTATCAATGCACTCATCCAACCTTCTCTTATATGTTGAAATCGAGCTCACGTGGACCACTTGTGCTGGCAGCTCATTCCACACACTCATCACCCTCTGAGTGAAGAAGTTCCCCCTCATGTTCCCGTAAACTTTTCACCCTTCATCCTTAACCCATAACCTCTGGTTGGAGTCCCACCCAACCTCAGAGGAAAAAGCCTGCTTGAACTTACCCTACTTATACCTCTCATAACTTTGCGTACCTCTGTCAAATCTCCCCTCAATCATCCACGTTCGAAGGAATAAAGTCCTAGTCTATTCAATCTTCCCTTCCCACTCAGATCCTCCAGACATGGCAACGTTCTTGTAACATTTTTCTGTACTCCTTCAACCTTATTTACATCCTTCCTCTTGGTAGATAACCAAAACTGCACACAATACTCCAAATTATTGTGTCTTGTACAACTTCAATGTAACATCCCATCTCCTGTACTCAGTACTTTGACTTATGAAGGCCAAGGCCAAAAGCTTTCTTTACGACCCTATCTACCTGTGACACCACTTTCTACGAATGTCCTGTATTCCCAGATCCCTTTGTTCTGCCACGTTCCTCAGTGCCCTACTGTTCACCATGTGAGACCAACCCTGTTTGGTCCTACTGAAGTGCAACACCTCGCACTTGCCTGCATTCAATTTCATCTGCCATCTTGCAGCCCATTTTTCCAGCTGATACAGATCTCTCTGCAAGCCATGATAGCCTTCCTTGCTGTCTGGTACACCCCCAACCTGGGCATCATCCACAAATTTGCTGATTCAGTTAACCACATTATCATCCAGATCATTGATATAGATGACAAACAACAAGGACCCAGCACCGATCCCAGCATCACACCACTAATCACAGGACTCCAGTGAGAGAGGCAACCATCTGCTACCACTCTCTGACTTCTCCCACAAAGTCAATGTCTAATCCAAGTTACTACCTCATCCTGAATGCCGAGTGACTGAACCTCCGTGTGGGACCTTGTTAAATACCTTGCTAAAGCCCACATAGACAATATCCATTGCCTTGACTTCATCCACTGTCCTGGTAACTTTCTAAAAATCAACTCTATAAGATCAGTTAGCCACAACTTACCACGCACGAAGCCCTGCTGCCTATCCTTAATCAGTCCATGTCCATCCAAATACTTATATAACCAGTCCCTTAGAATACCTTCCAGTAACTTTCCCAGACTGGTCACCCTCACTGGCCTATAATTTCCTGGTTTATGTGGAACCCTTTTTTACCGGCCATTTCTAGAGATGCAGCTCATTAGCCCCTCATTAACAGCCACTGGACTCAGCTGTGAGAAAACCATCTTTCTCAAACTCTGTACATCTGGGGTCAATATGACTTGCACCCCACCACACTCAGGAATGGGTGAGACTACTGTAATTTCTGCCCCCATGCAATCGGCCATCCGCAAGAATAACAGACTATACACTGCATACAATTATAATAAAAGGAACTTTACGAATGTTAACTTAACCTAACCATTATTAAAAAGAAAAAAAATGAAAGGTCTTATCATAATTAAATCAGTCAAATGTGCACAGATTGGAACTCAAATCTTCCAAAAGCTGATATGTCCGATTTACTCATGGCATCAACTCCTATTCACCAATCACCGGTAGGATTTCCCCTCTTGGACTCCAACGAATCATGCGTTCCTGTTGGATCGAATCTACATCTGGTTCTCCCGAGCGCCTTCTCTTTCCATCCCCTGCCGAGAAAGACCTCAACCCACCTCAGTGTCCGTCATAAAACCTCTCCACCCAGCTTTCTCTAGAACCTTCTCCCAATTCCACCATTCTGAATGGATGACACGACATAAGCATGAACATCACAACCCCTTCCCATTAACGGTAACCCAGCAGAACACACTGCTTCTACAGAAAGCCATTAAACGAAATATCCTACAACCTTAGCAGAAAAATCATAACCAGAGCATTACATATAGAAACATAGAAACATAGAAAATAGGTGCAGGAGTAGGCCATTCGGCCCTTCGAGCCTGCACCGCCATTTATTATGATCATGGCTGATCATCCAACTCAGAACCCAGCCTTCCCTCCATACCCCCTGACCCCTGTAGCCACAAGGGCCATATCTAACTTCCTTTTAAACATAGCTAATGAACTGGCCTCAACAGTTTGCTGTGGCAGAGAATTCCACAGATTCACCACTCTCTGTGTGAAGAAGTTTTTCCTAACCTCGGTCCTAAAAGGCTTCCCCTCTATCCTCAAACTGTGACCCCTCGTTCTAGACCTCCCCAACATCGGGAACAATCTTCCTGCATCTAGCCTGTCCAATCCCTTTAGGATCTTATACGTTTCAATCAGATCCCCCCTCAATCTTCTAAATTCCAACGAGTACAAGCCCAGTTCATCCAGTCTTTCTTCATATGAAAGACCTGCCATCCCAGGAATCAATCTGGTGAACCTTCTTTGTACTCCCTCTATGGCAAAGATGTCTTTCCTCAGATTAGGGGACCAAAACTGCACACAATACTCCAGGTGTGGTCTCACCAAGGCCTTGTACAACTGCAGTAGTACCTCCCTGCTCCTGTACTCGAATCCTCTCGCTATAAATGCCAGCATACCGTTCGCCTTTTTCACCGCCTGCTGTACCTGCATGCCCACTTTCAATGACTGGTGTATAATGACACCCAGGTCTCGTTGCACCTCCCCTTTTCCTAATCGGCCACCATTCAGATAATAATCTGTTTTCCTATTTTTGCCACCAAAGTGGATAACTTCACATTTATCCACATTAAATTGCATCTGCCATGAGTTTGCCCACTCACCCAACCTATCCAAGTCACCCTGCATCCTCTTAGCATCCTCCTCACTGCTAACACTGCCACCCAGCTTCGTGTCATCCGCAAACTTGGAGATGCTGCATTTAATTCCCTCATCCAAGTCATTAATATATATTGTAAACAACTGGGGTCCCAGCACTGAGCCTTGCGGTACCCCACTAGTCACCGCCTGCCATTCTGAAAAGGTCCCGTTTATTCCCACTCTTTGCTTCCTGTCTGCTAACCAATTCTCCACCCACACCAATACCTTACCCCCAATACCGTGTGCTTTAAGTTTGCACACTAATCTCCTATGTGGGACCTTGTCAAAAGCCTTTTGAAAATCCAAATATACCACATCCACTGGTTCTCCCCTATCCACTCTACTAGTTACATCCTCAAAAAATTCTATGAGATTCGTCAGACATGATTTTCCTTTCACAAATCCATGCTGACTTTGTCCGATCATTTCACCGCTTTCCAAATGTGCTGTTATCACATCCTTGATAACTGACTCCAGCAGTTTCCCCACCACCGACGTTAGGCTAACCGGCCTATAATTCCCCGGTTTCTCTCTCCCTCCTTTTTTAAAAAGTGGGGTTACATTAGCCACCCTCCAATCCTCAGGAACTAGTCCAGAATCTAACGAGTTTTGAAAAATTATCACTAATGCATCCACTATTTCTTGGGCCACTTCCTTAAGCACTCTGGGATGCAGACCATCTGGCCCTGGGGATTTATCTGCCTTCAATCCCTTCAATTTACCTAACACCACTTCCCTACTAACATGTATTTCGCTCAGTTCCTCCATCTCACTGGACCCTCTGTCCCTTACTATTTCTGGAAGATTATTTATGTCCTCCTTAGTGAAGACAGAACCAAAGTAATTATTCAATTGGTCTGCCATGTCCTTGCTCCCCATAATCAATTCACCTGTTTCTGTTTGCAGGGGACCTACATTTGTCTTTATCAGTCTTTTCCTTTTTACATATCTATAAAAGCTTTTACAGTCCGTTTTTATGTTCTCTGCCAGTTTTCTCTCATAATCTTTTTTCCCCTTCCTAATTAAGCCCTTTGTCCTCCTCTGCTGAACTCTGAATTTCTCCCAGTCCTCAGGTGAGCCACTTTCTCTGGCTAATTTGTATGCTACTTCTTTGGAATTGATACTATCCCTAATTTCTCTTGTCAGCCACGGGTGCACTACCTTCCTTGATTTATTCTTTTGCCAAACTGGGATGAACAATTGTTGTAGTTCATCCATGCAACCTTTAAATGCCTGCCATTGCATATCCACCGTCAATCCTTGAAGTGTCATTTGCCAGTCTATCTTAGCTAATTCATGTCTCATACCTTCAAAGTTACCCCTCTTTAAGTTCAGAACCTTTGTTTCTGAATTAACTACGTCACTCTCCATGTTAATGAAGAATTCCACCATATTATGGTCACTCTTACCCAAGGGGCCTCTCACGACAAGATCGCTAATTAACCCTTCCTCATTGCTCAAAACCCAGTCCAGAATAGCCTGCTCTCTAGTCGGTTCCTCGACATGTTGGTTCAAAAAACCATCCCGCATACATTCCAAGAAATCCTCTTCCTCAGCACCTTTACCAATTTGGTTCACCCAGTCTACATGTAGATTGAAGTCACCCATTATAACTGCTGTTCCTTTATTGCACACATTTCTAATTTCCTGTTTAATACCATCTCCGACCTCACTGCTACTGTTAGGTGGCCTGTACACAACTCCCACCAGCGTCTTCTGCCCCTTAGTGTTACGCAGCTCTACCCATATCGATTCCACATCTTCCCGGCTTATGTCCTTCCTTTCTATTGCGTTAATCTCTTTTTTAACCAGCAACGCCACCCCACCTCCCCTTCCTTCGTGTCTATCCCTCCTGAATATTGAATATCCCTGAACGTTGAGCTCCCATCCCTGGTCACCCTGGAGCCATGTCTCTGTGATCCCAACTATATCATAATCATTAATAACAATCTGCACTTTCAATTCATCCACCTGGTCACCCTGGAGCCATGTCTCTGTGATCCCAACTATATCATAATCATTAATAACAATCTGCACTTTCAATTCATCCACCTTATTACGAATGCTCCTTGCATTGACACATAAAGCCTTGCAGCCTTTCTGAAACAGCGGAACAACATTGGCTCTCTTCCAATCCTCTGGTACCTTTCCTGTCCCTAAGGATTTCTGCTACAGCCTCGGCAATTTCTGCAATTGCCTCCCATAGGGTTCAACAGAACACCCTTGTCAGGCCCTGGGGATTTATCAGAATCAGAATCAGGTTTATTATCACCGGCATGTGACATGAAATTTGTTAACTTAGCAGCAGCAGTTCAATGCAATACATAATCTAGCAGATAGAGAAATAATAATAATAAATAAAATAAAACATAATAAATAAGTAAATTAATTACGTATGTTGAATAGATTTTTTTTAAATGTGCAAAGACAGAAATACCGTACATTAAAAAAAATGAGGTCGTGTCCAAGGGTTCAATGTCCATTTAGGAATCAGGTGGCATAGGGGAAGAAGCTGTTCCTGAATCACTGAGTGTGTGCCTTCAGGCTTCTGTATCTCCTACCTGATGGTAACAGTGAGAAAAGGGCATGCCCTGGGTGCTAGAGGTCCTTAATAATGGACGCTGCCTTTCTGAGACACTGCTCCTTAAAGATGTCCTGCGTACTTTGTAAGATGGAACTGACTAGATTTACAACCTTCTGCAGCTTCTTTCGGTCCTGTGTGGTAGCCCCTCCATACCAGACAGTGATGCAGCCTGTCAGAATGCTCTGCACGGTACAACTACAGGAGTCTTTGAGTATATTTGTTGACATGCCAAATCTCTTCAAACTGGCTGTTGTCTTGCATTCTTTATAACTACAGCAATGTGTTGGGACCAGGTTAGATCCTCAGAGATCTTGACGCCCAGCAAATTGAAACTGCTCACTCTCTCCACTTCTGATCCCTCTATGAGGATTGGTATGTGTTCCTTCATCTTACCCTTCCTGAAGTCCACAATCAGCTCTTTCGTCTTGCTGACGTTGAGTGCCAGGTTGTTGCTGTGACACCACTCCACTTGTTGGCATATCCACTCCTGTATGCCCTCTCGTCACCGCCTGAGATTCTACCAACAATGTTGTATCATCAGCAAATTTGTAGATGGTATTTGACCTATGCCTAGCCACACAGTCATGTGTATATATAGAGAGTAGAGCAGTGGGCTAAGCACACACCCCTGAGGTGCACCAGTGTTGATCGTCAGTGAGGAGGAGAGGTTACCAGCAATCCGCACAGACCGTGGTCTTGTGGTTAGGGAGTCAAGGATCCAATTACAGAGGGAGGTACAGAGGCCCAGGTTCTGCAACTTCTCAATCAGGATTGTGGGAATGATGGTGTTAAATGCTGAGATATAGTCGATGAACAGCATCCTGACGTAGGTGTTTGTGTTGTCCAGGTGGTCTAAGGCCGTATGAAGAGCTATTGAGATTGTGTCTGCCGTTGACCTATTGTGGTGATAGGCAAATTGCAATGGTCCAGATCCCCGCTGAGGCAGGAGTTCAGTCTAGTCATAACCAACCTATCAAAGCATTTCATCACTGTCGATATGAGTGCTACTGGGCGATAGTCGTTAAGGCAGCCCACATTATTCTTCTTAGGCACTGGTATAATTGTTGCTTTTTTGAAGCAAGTAGGAACTTCTGACTGTAGCAGTGAGAGGTTGAAAATGTCCTTGAATACTTCCGCTAGTTGGTTGGCACAGGTTTTCAGAGCCTTGCCAGGTACTCAGTTGGGACCTTCTGCCTTGCGAGGGTTCATTCTCTTTAAAGTCAGTCTAACATCGGCCTCTGAGACAGAGATCACAGAGTCATCAGATGCAGCAGGGATCTTCACAGCTGTAGTTGTGTTCTCCCTTTCAAAGCGGGCATAGAAGGTGTTGAGTTCATCTGGTAGTGAAGCATCACTGCCATTCATACTACTGGGTTTTGCTTTGTAGGAAGTAATGTCTTGCAGTTCCTGCCAGAGTTGCCGTGCATCTGATATCACCCCCAACCTCATTTGAAATTGTCTCTTTGCCTTTGAAATAGCCCTCTGCAAATCATACCTGGTTTTCTGGTACAGGCCCGGGTCGCCAGACTTGAATGCCACAGATCCAGCCTTCAGCAGACAATGTACCTCCTGGTTCATCCACGGTTTTTGGTTTGGGAATGTACAGCAAGACTTTGTAGGCACACACTCATCCACACAGGTTTTAATGAAGTCGGTAATAACTGCAGCATACTCATCCAGGTTCGAAGATGAATCCCTGAATACAGTCCAGTCCACCGATTCAAAGCAGTCCCGTAGACGCTCCTGTGCTTCCCTTGTCCTCGCTACTTTTGCTGCAGTCTTCAGCCTCTGCCTATACTCAGGGGGTAGAAGTACAGCTGGGTGATCAGACTTCCACCCGATTTGCCTCAGGGCAGCAAACAACATTTTCTGTAATCTGTACAGGGTCCATGAAGTTGATGCCACTTTGCCTCACTTCTGTAGACTCTGTGTCAGTCTTCTGAGTAAATACAAATGCAAAAAATGCATTTAAAATCTCCCCCATCTCTTTTGGTTCCACACATGGATTACCATTCTGATCTTCTCAAGGACCAATTTTGTCCCTTGCAATCCTTTTGCTCTTAATATACCTGTGGAATCCATTAGGATTCTCCTTCACCTTGTCTGCTGGACCACCTTCACATCTTCTTTTAACCCTCCTGATTCCTTTCTTTTGTGTTGTCTCACCTTTCTTATAATCCACACACTCAATAACTTATCCTCCAGAGCCGCCTGTGGCAATGAATTCCATAGATTCATCACCCTCTGGCTAAAGAAATTCCCCCTCATCGCTGTTCTAAAGGGAGGTCTTTCCATTGTGAGGCTGTGTCCCTGGTCTTAATTCCTTCCACTTCCATTTGTAATGAAATACGAATCTTCTTTTTTTGATCTAATTCATTCATTAACTGTGTAATCTCTTTTCTATGCTGAGACTTCATCATTTCAATAAAACTTCTCAATTCCTTCACTTGTGCTTTCACTTCCTCAATTGGATCCTGATTCTTGTCACTCTTTGGCATCAGATCAGTATCGTACTGTACTGGCAAGTTTCGATTTGGTGGCAATGCTTTGTCAGCTGCTGGTAACAAGGGGATGGGTCTGGGAGCTTCCTTTATGACTTCTTTTACTTTTGCACGTTGGAATAAAATTCTGTTCTCTCTTGCTCTTTCATCAAGTCACTGTATTCTGACTCTGTGTCACCGTCCAGGACTAAGACTCTTTTCACCAAATTCAGTCTCTCACAGGCAGATAAACTCAATATTGACTGTACATTCTTAGGCACGACCACAAATGAAAGCGTGTGCACCATACTTTTGTGTGATACTTTTGCCACGCTTGTTCCTCTAACTGGAATATCTGCACCGGAATACCCAGTCACTTTTATATTTGTTTGATGTAACTTTGGTCTTGGCTTTAATGCATTAAACTCAGATTCTGCAAGAACATTTACTTGTGCTCCAGTATCCAATTTAAACAGAATAATGTTTTGGTTCACTTGCAATGGCAGAGTCTAGTCATTCTTACTTTCTTTGTTTTCACAAAATCTCCTCTGCACCCTTTCTATGGTTTCCACGTCCATCCTGTAGTGAGGCGACCAGAACTGAGCACACTTCTCCAAGTGTGGTCTGACCAGGGTCCTATATAGCTGCAACATTACATCTCGGCTCTTAAACTCAATCCCAAATTGATGAAGACCAATGCACTGTATGCCTTCTTAACCACAGAGTTAACCCACGCAGCAGCCTTGAGTGTCCTATGGACTCGGACCCCAAGATCCCTCTGATCCTCCACACTGCCAAGAGTCTTACCATTAATACTATATTCTGCCATCATATTTGACCTACCAAAATGAACCAGCTCACACTTATCTGGGTTGAACTCCATCTGCCACTTCTCAGCCCAGTTTTGCATCCTATTCATGTTCCGCTGTAACCTCTGACAGCCCTCCACTCTACGCTGATTCATCTCTGTTGGAGATCAACCCGATCACTGCTGTGTCGTCTGCGAATTTGACGATGGTATCGGTGTTAAATGCAGGTACACAGTCGTAAGTGAAGAGGGAGTAGAGTATGGGACTCAATACACAACCTTGTGGTGTACCAGTGTTCAGGATAGTAGTGGAGGACAGGTGAGGGCCCACTCTCACTGCCTGTGAACGCTCTGACAAGAAATTCAGGATCCATTTGCAGAGTGATGAGCTGAGGCCTAGCTGGTGGAGTTTGGAGGCGAGCTTGTTGGGGATGATAGTATTAAAAGCAGAGCTATAATCAATAAACAACATCCTCACATATGTGCCCTTTTATATACCTCAACTGTGTCATCCTCTATCACGTGGAGTAGAATCGATGCTTTAGTTTTCTCTGATTTATTTTCTGCTCTGATCACCATTAAATATATGTCAAATCGCTGTTTAAATTTTCTCCAATTTTCAGCTACGTTACCAGTCAGCTGGAGTTTTTTCGGAGGTTGCAAAATTTCAACTTTTAAAGCTGTTAGCAAACCAAAACTGTTCATGCACTCTTTTTTTCTCCGTTGATCTTCGATTCTTCTGTTTCCGTATTATTCTTCCAGACCGACTTCTGACACCATGTCGTGTTCTTTGTACGTACTGTGGGTTACTAAGAACAAACCATATTCTGGAAGAATTAAAACTCGAACTTTTATTTACAACAGCAAAGAGTAAGCACGTTTCTTACAGTTATGTTTCTAGATCATTCCGTCATTTTTGTACATGCTCCCGACTCTGGCCAATCACGTTCTTACACATGATATGTGATATCACCAGAGTTGGCTGCCAGCGACTAGTGGTGTCCTGCAGGGATCAGTGTTGGAGTGCTTTTTTAATGCGTATCTCAATAATTTAGATGATGGAATAGATGGCTTTGTTGCCAAGTTTGCAGATGGTATGAAGATTGGTGGAGGGTCAGGTTGTGTTGAGGTAACAGGTAGGCTGCAGAAGGGTTTAGACAGAGTAGGAGGATGGGATAGAAAGTGGCAAATGAAATACATTGTTGGAGAATGCATGGTCATGCAGTCAGGTAGAAGAAATAAATGTGCAGACTATTTTCTGAACAGAGGGAAAATCCAAAAATCTGAGATGCAAAGGGACTTGGGAATCCTTGTGCAGAATGTCCTGAAAGTTAACTTCTAGATGGAGTCGGTGGTGAGGAAGGCACCTGTCATGTTAGCATTCATTTCAAGAGGTCTCGGATGCAAGAGCAGGGATGTGATGCTGAGGCTTTATAAGGCACTGGTGAGGCCTCACCTTGAGTATTGTGAACAGTTTTGGGCTCCTTATCTTAGAAAAGAGGTTCTGAAACTGGAGAGGGTTCAGAGGAGGTTCACAAAAATGATTACAGAATTGAATGGCTTGTTGTATGAAGATCATTTGAAGGCTCTGGGCTTGAATTCACTGGAATTCAGAACAATGAGGGGGTGACTTCATTGAAATCTATCGAATGGTGAAAGGCCTTGATAAACTGGATGTAGGGAGGATGTTTCCTGTGCTAGGAGAGTCTAAGGCCAGAGGGCATAGCCTCAGAATAGAGAGGCGTCCTTTTAGAACGGAGATGAGGAGGAAGTTCTTTAGCTAGAGAGAGGTGAATCTGTGAAATTCTTTGCCACAGGCAGCTGAAAAGGCCAGATCTTTATGTATATTTAAGGCAGAGGTTGATAGATTCCTGATTAGTCAGGACATGAAGGGATATGGGGAAAGGGGGAGGAGATTGGGGCAGAGAGGAATATTGGATCAGCCATGATGAAATGGCAGAGCAGATGCGATGGGCCAAATGGCCTAATTCTGCTCCGATATCTTATGGTCTTCCGGTGTCAGGCCATGTCCTCTTCTCACTGGTACCATCAGAAAGGAGGTAGGCACACACTCAGCAATTCAGGAACAGCTTCTTCCCCTCCACCATCCGATTTCTAAATAGACATTGATTCCAAATCATACCCAAGGGAAGAATTGTTTCTCTGATTCCTGATTCTTGATTCTGATTCTCCTCCTTCCCTTTTCCCTTTGGTCCCCTCTCCTCTCCTATCAGATTCCTTCTTCTCCAGCCCTTCATTTTTCCCAGCCGCCTGGCTTTCACCTCTGACCTCCTGACTATCCTCCTGGATAGAAACAAAGAAAACTTACAGCACAATACAGGCCCTTCGGCCCACAAAGCTGTGCCGAACATGTACTTACTTAGAAATTACCTAAGGTTACCCATAGCCCTCTATTATTCTAAGCTCCATGTACCTATCCAGGAGTCTCTTAAAAGACCCTATCGTATCCGCCTCCGCCACCACACCGGCAGCCCATTCCACGCACTCACCACTCTCTGTGTAAAAAACTTACCCCTGACATCTCCTCTGTACCTACTCCCCAGCACCTTAAAACTATGCCCTCTCATGTTAGCCATTTCAGCCCTGGGAAAAAGCCTCTGACTATCCACACGATCAATGCCTCTCATCATCTTATACACCTCTATCAGGTCACCTCTCATCCTTCGTCGCTCCAAGGAGAAAAGGCCGACTTCACTCAACCTATTCTCATAAGGCATGCTCCCCAATCCAGGCAACATCCTTGTAAATCTCCTCTGCACCCTTTCTGTGGTTTCCACATCCTTCCTATAGTGAGGCGACCAGAACTGAGCACAGTACTCCAAGTGGGATCTGACCAGGGTCCGATATAGCTGCAACATTACCTCTTGGCTCTTAAACTCAATCCCACGATTGATGAAGGCCAATACACCGTACGCCTTCTTAACCACAGAGTCAACCTGTGTAGCAGCTTTGAGTGTCCTATAGAGTCGGACCCCAAGATCCCTCTGATCCTCCACACTGCCAAGAGTCTTACCATTGTTACATAACCAGCAACAATGAATATCAATCGAGACAGGTTATATAAAAATAACCAAACATTTATTAAACACCGATAAACGATAAGGGGAAAAAAAACAAACAAAAACTTTAACCGGAAGTTAACAGATATGCAGCCGTTCACTAACTCGCCACTCGGCTCTGGTTCTTAAAGCGTTAAATGCGAAAACAGTTCTTAAAGCCATACAGTCAGGTATGGTTCTTAAAGCGATAACTTTGAAAGTCCAACAGATTTACACGTTCAATTGGGAGAGACTTCTCTGGAGAAGGATTTCTTCACAGATGCAGCTTTACTGCTGGTTCTGTCCACAGGATTCCCGATGCCGAAATTAAACAGTTTAAATCAACTGACCTTAAATTCTTTTAGAGAGAGAGAGCACCTTTTTACATGAACTCATTGCTCTTTTGGCAAGAGTTATCTCGATGCAGGTTGCTACTCCAACGAAGACTCAGTAAGGTCGATCCTTTATTAAACTGCCAAACGATGCTGACTCCTCTCGATCCTTCGATTCTGCACTTCGATAAATTCTTCACTCTCCCTTCGAATGTTGGAATTGAGTAAATCCACACATCTTGCAAAAATTTCCAGTCCAAATAATAAGGTATTTTGCAACAGAACGCACAACCGTTTTACAAATGAAACTGCGTCACCAAAAACAAACACGCAACAGAAACGGAGATACAGCACGTTCTACCTGAAAATCTACAAACTCAAAACCCAACTGCGTCACCTGGGTCGACCCTTATATCGTCACGGGGGCAGATGTCATCACGTGACCTCACCTCGGCGGGGAAATCACATCAGGTGACCTCCAAAAGACCATTACATCATTCTCACAAAAAAGAGATCTCCTTGAGCATGTAACATCGTTAATACTATAATCCGCCAACATTTCACCATTTCCAACATTAACAGAATTTCTTGTGGTTTTGAATTTTCACTCTATTTAGAAAATAGTCTATATCTTTATTCCTTCTAACAAAGTGATTGGCCAAACACTTTCTTGCACCTTACTCAATCAACCACTTTTTGCCCATGTGCCTAATATGTCCAAGACTTTCTGCGTCCGCTCTGTTTTCTGAACACTACCGCCACGCCACCTATCTCAGTATCATCTGTAATCTCGCCATTAATTCCATCGTTGTGATCACTCCTCCACCGTCTGTGTGAAAGTTGCCCCTCCATCTTTCCCCTATCACCATAAATCTATGCCCTCTAGTTTTGGACTGCTCTACCCTATCACCATTCACATTACCTGTGCCCCTTGATCTTTCTCCACGGTCACCCCTTATTCTCCTGCATCTTCATCATCTGTCCCAGCTTCCACCCACACACTGGGGCTCATTAACCCACCGATCCACACCTCTTTGTGAGGTGAGAGGAACTTGACCTCCCAGCAGAAACTCACATGGTCACAGGGAAGACGTGCAAACCCCCACACAGACAGTGCCTGATGTCAGGATCGAACTCGGACTCTGGGACTTGGAAGAAGCAACTCCATCTCAGGCAGAGGCCACTAGACAGGTGATTCTGAGCAGGGAGAGGGTGGGAGTGCATTCAGTCAGGGCACTGACAGTCAGGAGGGATGGAGGATCAGGAGTTGAGTGTCTGGTCTCTGGCATGGCCACCCATGACCCAGACAGGCTCTGACTCAAATCTTGGTCCCAGTCCAAGAGTCCACCCTCCTCCATACTGACTGCCCCAACACTGACCTTTCCTCCTCCCTGCACCGATCCCCTTGCACCCTGACCCTTTGTGCACTGTGGAGGGCCGTGGGGGTCGGTGCTGGGTCCATTGTTTGTCATCATGTCAATGATCTGGATGACAATGTGGTAAACTGGATCTGCAAAGGTGCAGATGACAAGATTGTGCAGAGGGTGGGAAAGGGAGGCCTTCGGGGATTTGATATTTTTATCATTCTCGCTTTGGGGTTCCTTACTTCATGTATGTCTGTGCAGAGTATGAATTTCAGGGTGTATACTGTACATATTCTCTGATATTAGATGACCTTTGAACCCTGACCTTTGATTGGGGAAGTTGTGAACACCAAGGAAGGGGATGTGGACCAGCTGGAGAAATGGGCTGAAAAAGGCAGGTGGGATTCAATGCAGGCAAGTGAGAGTTGTTGCTCTTTGAAAGGACCACCCAAGGTCGGCCTCACACACAGTGAACGGTAGGGCACTGAGGAATGAGGGAGAACAGAGATCCAGGATTCCTTGAAAATGGAGCCGCAGGTACAGAGGGTCAGAAAGAAAGCTTTCAGCACATTGGCTTTCATAAACCAATATATTGAGTACAGGGTTGGGATGTTATGTTGAAGTTGTATATGACGTTGGTGAGGTTTTACTTGGAGTATTGTGTGCAGTTTTGGTCACAAAACTACAGGGAGGATATCTACAAGATTGAAGGAAGGCAGAGAAAGAGTTTGAGGACATTGCTGGGAATGAGAAGCCGAATTAAAGAAAAAGGTTGAAAAGGTTAGGACTTTATTCCCTGGAGCATTAGAGAATGAAAAAAGATTTACCACAGGTGAACAAAAATATGAGGGATTTAAAAAGGGTAAATTCAAGCCGGCTTTTGACACTGAGGTAGGATGAGACAAAATAAGAAATAGAGCTCATTCCGATTTCTCTTACATAAGAAGTCTCTAGCAGGAAACAGAGAAACAATTCATCCCTTCATATGATTTGGAATCAGGTAAGCAGGTGAGATTGGAATCAGGAACGCACTGCCCCAGGGAGTGGGGTTGGAATGGGGAACACACTATCTGAAGGAGTGGGGTTGGAATGGGGAACACACTGTCCTGTGGGTGGGGTTGGAATGGGGAACACACTGTCTGAGGGAGTGGGGTTGGAATGGGGAACACACTGTCCGAGGGAGTGGGGTTGGAATGAGGAACACACTGTCTGAGGGAGTGGGGTTGAAATGAGGAACACATTGTCTGAGGTGTTGGGGTTGGAATGGGGAACACACTGTCCTGGGGGTGGGGTTGGAATGGGGAACACACTGTCTGAGGGAGTGGGGTTGGAATAGGGAACACACTGTCTGAGAGAGTGGGGTTGGAATGGGGAACACTGTCTGAGGGAGTGGGGTTGGAATGGGGAACACACTGTCTCAGGGTGAGGTTGGAATGGGGAACACATTGTCTGAGGGAGTGGGGTTGGAATGAGGAACACACTGTCTGAGGGAGTGGGGTTGGAATGGGGAACACTGTCTGAGGGAGTGGGGTTGGAATGGGGAACACACTGTCTGAGGTGTTGGGATTGGAATGGGGAACACACTGTCCTGGGGGTGGGGTTGGAATGGGGAACACACTGTCTGAGGGAGTAGGGTTGGAATAGGGAACACACTGTCTGAGGGAGTGGGGTTGGAATGGGGAACACTGTCTGAGGGAGGGGGGTTGGAATGGGGAACACTGTCTGAGGGAGTGGGGTTGGAATGGGGAACACACTGTCTGAGGGAGGGGGGTTGGAATGGGGAACACTGTCTGAGGGAGTGGGGTTGGAATGGGGAATACACTGTCTGAGGGAGTGGGGTTGGAATGGGGAATACACTGTCTGAGGGAGTGGGGTTGGAATGGGGAACACACTGTCTGAGGGAGTGGGGTTGGAATGGGGAACACACTGTCTCAGGGTGAGGTTGGAATGGGGAACACACTGTCTGAGGGAGTGGGGTTGAAATGGGGAATACACTGTCTGAGGGAGTGGGGTTCGAATGAGGAACACACTGTCTGAGGGAGTGGGGTTGGAATGAGGAACACACTGTTTCTGGGAGTGGGGTTGGAATGAGGAACACACTGTCTGAGGGAGTGGGGTTGGAATGGGGAACACACTGCCCCAGGGGGTGGGGTTGGAATGGGGAACACACTGTCTGAGGGTGGGGTTGGAATGGGGAACACACTGTCTGAGGGAGTGGGGTTGGAATGAGGAACACACTGTCTGAGGGAGTGGGGTTGGAATGAGGAACACACTGTCTGAGGGAGTGGGGTTGGAATGGGGAACACACTGTCTGAGGTGTTGGGGTTGGAATGGGGAACACACTGTCCTGGGGGTGGGGTTGGAATGGGGAACACACTGTCTGAGGAAGTGGGGTTGGAATAGGGAACACACTATCTGAGGGAGTGGGGTTCGAATGGGGAACACACTGTCTGGGGGTGGGGTTGGAATGGGGAACACACTGTCCTGGGGGTGGGGTTGGAATGGGGAACACACTGTCTGAGGAAGTGGGGTTGGAATAGGGAACACACTGTCTGAGGGAGTGGGGTTGGAATGGGGAACACACTGTCTGAGGGAGTGGGGTTGGAATGGGGAACACTGTCTGAGGGAGTGGGGTTGAAATGGGGAATACACTGTCTCAGGGTGAGGTTGGAATGGGGAACACACTGTCTGAGGGAGTGGGGTTGGAATAGGGAACACACTGTCTGGGGGTGGGGTTGGAATGGGGAACACACTGTCTGAGGGAATGGGGTTGGAATGGGGAACACACTATCTGAGGGATTGGGGTTGGAATGGGGAACACACTGTCTGAGGGAGAGGGGTTGGAATGGGGAACACTGTCTGAGGGAGTGGGGTTGAAATGGGGAATACACTGAGGGAGTGGGGTTGGAATGGGGAACACATTGTCTGAGGGAGTGGGGTTGGAATGGGGAACACACTGCCCAGGGGTGGGGTTGGAATGGGGAACACACTGTCTGAGGGAGTGGGGTTGGAATGGGGAACACACTGCCCCAGGGGGTGGGGTTGGAATGGGGAACACACTGTCTGAGGGTGGGGTTGGAATGGGGAACACACTGTCTGAGGGAGTGGGGTTGGAATGGGGAACACACTGCCTGGGGGTGGGGTTGGAATGGGGAACACACTGCCCCAGGGAGTGGTGTTGGAATGGGGAACACACTGCCTGGGGGTGGGGTTGGAATGGGGAACACACTGTCCGAAGGAGTGGGGTTGGAATGGGGAACACACTGCCCCAGGGGGTGGGGTTGGAATGGGGAACACACTGTCTGAGGGGTGGGGTTGGAATGGGGAACACACTGTCTGAGGGAGTGGGGTTGGAATGGGGAACACACTGTCTGAGGGAGTCGGGGTTGAACGGGGAATACACTGTCCGTAGGTTAGAGTCAGATCGGGAATGCACTGGCCAGGAGGTGGGGGCAGGGATCGGGAACACAATGCCCGTGGGGTGAGATTGGAACGGGAACACACCTCACGAGTGGTGGGGGTTGGAATCGGGAAGATTCAGTCCGTGGGGTGCGGCTGGAATGGGGAGCAGTCTGACAGTGGGGTTGGGGTTGGAATGAGGAACATGCTGCCCGCGGGGTGATGTTGGAGTGAGGAACAGAGATCCTGAGGGGTGGGGTTTGAAATGGGGTACACACACTCCAAGGGGTTAGGTTGGAATCACGAACACACTGCCCGGGGGTGAGGTTTACAATCGGGAACACACTGCCCCGGGGGTGGGGTTTACAATCAGGAACACACTGCCCGGGGGGTGGGGTTTACTACCGGGAACATACTGCCCCGGGGGTGGGGTTTACAACCGGAAACACACTGACCCGGGGGTGGGGTTTACAATCCGGAACACACTAGTTTGGGAATTTGGGGTGATGTCGATTTTGGGAATGGGAGATGTGGACATTGAGAAAGGGTGGATGCAGACACCGGGAATGGGGGTGTGGACATCAGGAATGGGGTGTGAGAAGGACATTAAGAATGGGGAAATGTGGACATTATGAATACATAGTGTTATGGACATTGAGAACTAGGATGTTGACATGGGGAATTGAGGATGTGAATATTGGGAATGGGGATGATGTGGACATTGGGAATGGGGATGATGTGGGCATTGGAATGGGGATGATTTGGACATTGTGAATGGTTGTGTTGTGGACATTGAGAATGCGGAATGTGGACATAGGGAATGGGGTGTGAGAAGGACAATGAAAATTAGGGAATATGGACATTACGAATGCATAGTGTGGACATTGTGAATTGGGATGTGGACATTGGGAATGGGGGCTGTGAACGTTGGCAATAAGGGGTGATGTGGACATTTGGAATATGTGGGATATGGACATTGGGAATGGGGAGATGTGGTACTGGGAATAGAGCGTGTGTGGACATTGGGAAAGGGCATTGATGGCGACTTGGAATGTGTGGTAATGTTTACATTAGGAATAGCAGTAAGGGGTGATGTGGACATTTGGAATAGGTGGGATGTGGAAATTTGGAATAGGGAGATGTGGTATTTTGGAATAGGATGTGTGTGGACTTTGAGAAAGGTCATTGATGGCAACATTGGAATGTGTGGTAATGTTTACATTAGGAATGGGGATGTGGACATTCAGAATGGGGATGATGTGGATTTTGGGAATGGGGGTGATGTGGACATTGGGAATGAGAGATGTGGAGATTGGGAGTGGGGATGATATGGCCTTTGGGAATGGGGAATGTGGACATTGGGAATGGGGTGTGAGAAGGACAATGAGAATGGGGGAACGGGGACATTACGAATGCGTAGTGTTATGGACATTTTGAATTGGGATGTGGACATTGGGAATAGAGGATGGGAACATTGGGAATGGGGGCTATGAACATTGGCAATAAGGGGTGATGTGGACATTTGCAATAGGCAGGATGTGGACATTGGAAATAAAGAGATGTACTGGGAATAGGGTGTGTGTGGACATTGGGAAAGGGCATTGATGGCAACATTGGAATGTGTGGTAATGCTTACATTAGGAATGGCAATAAGGGGTGATGTGGACATTGGAAATGGTGAGTGATATGGTCATTGGGATGGGGCGATTTGTATATTGGAAATGGAGTAATGTGGACATTGAGAATGGGGGGATGAGAACATTGGGAATGGGGGGATGAGGACATTGGGAATGGGGGGATGAGGACATTGGGAATGGGGGGATGAGGACATTGGGAATAAGGAGATGTGGTATTTGGGAATGGTGAATGATAAAATCATTGGTAATGGGGCGATGTGTAGATTGTGAATATGGGACATTGACATTGAGAATGAGGTAATGTGAACATTGGGAATTAGGGGTAAGAGGGTATTGGGAATGGGGAAATGAGGTATTTGGGAGTGGGGTATGGTTGTACATTGGGAATATGTGGTGATGTGTACATTGGGAATGATGATGAAGACATTGAGAATGTGACGATGTGAACATTGGGAATCGGGTGATGTGGACATTGGGAATGAGGCTGATGTGGACATTGGGAACTGGGGGTGGAATTGGGAATGGGGAGGAGAGGACATTGTTATGGGGTGTTACAGACATTGACAATTGAGTGTGATGTGGACATTGGGAAGGGGGTGATGTGGATATTGGGAATTTGGGGAGATGTGGACATTGGGAATGGAGATAACGTTGATACTGGGAATAGGGGTGATATTGACATTGCAAATAACGATGATGTTGACATTGGGAATGGTGAGTGATATTATTCATTAGGAATAGGCAATGTGTACATTGGGAATGGGTTGCCGTGGATATTGGGACTGGGGTTGATGGGGATATTAGGAACTGGGGGTGTGGAATTGGGAATGGGGAGGACTGGACATTGTTTTGAGGTGTTATGGACATTGACAATTGAGTGTGATGTGAACATTAGGAAGGGGGTGATGTGGATATTGGGAATTTGGGGAGATGTGGACATTGAGAAGGGGTGGATGTGGATTTTGGGAATGGGAGTGATGTTGATATTGGGAACGGGGATGATTTTGACATTATGAATAGTGGTGGTGTGGACATTGGGAATGGTGTGTGATATTATCATTAGGAATAGGCAATGTGTACATTGAGAATGGGGTGTCATGTGCACATTGCAATAGGGCAGTGAGGTTACATTGGAAATTATGATGAGGACATTGGGATCGTGGTGGATATGGATATTAGGAAAGGGGTGTATGTGGACATTGGGAATGGGGGAATGTGGACATTCAGATTGGGAATGGGGGTGATAGGGATATTAGCAATGGGGGTTGTGGAATTGGGAATGGGGTGGAGTGGACATTGTTATGGGGGTTATGGACATTGAGAATTGAGGGTGATGTAGACATTGGGAAGGGGGTGATGTGGATATTGGGAATTTGGTGTGATGCCGATGTTGGGAATGGGGAGATGTGGACATTGAGAAGGTTTGGATGTGTACACTGGAAATGGGGGTGTGGACATTGGGAACGGTGTATGAGAAGGACATTGAGAATGGGGAAATGTGGACATTAGGAAGGCATAGTGATGTGGACATTGAGAATTAGGATGTGGACATTGGTAATTGAGGATGCAAACATTGGGAATGGGGATGATGTGGACGTTGGGAACGGTGGTAATGTGGACATTGGGAATGGGGTGATGTGGTCTTTGGCATTGAGGGATGTGAACATTGGGAATGGGGTGGGTTTGTACATTCGGAATGTGGTGGATGTGGACATTGGAAGTGGAGTGATGTGAAGATTAGAAATGGGGTGGATATTGACATTAGGAATGGGGAATGTGAACATTGGGTGGATGTGGACACTTGAATTGTGTGTTTATGAGGACGTTCGGAATGAGGGAATATGGAATGAGGTAATGTGGGTACTTGGGGAAGGGAGGTCCAGTGAGAGAGGAAACAGAATGGGGAATGGTGAGATTGGGGGTTTACGAGATATGGAAGTTAAATTCTTCAGGTTGGAGATGTTGTTCCTCCAAGCTGAGTGTGGCTTCATCTCGACAGTGCAGGAGGCCATGGAGTGACATGTCAGATGGGAATGAGAAGTGGAATTAAAATGGGTGAGCACTTCATCCCCTTTCACCATTCTCATTCCACATTGCCATTTCCCTCTTTTACCTCCTTATCTGCCCATCGTCTCACTCTGGCACTCCTCCCCATTTTCTCCCTTCCATGGGCTTCTTGCCTATCCTATCAGGTTTCCCCTTATCCTGCCCAGTATCTCTTTCACCAATCAACTTCCCGGCTCTTTACTTCACCCCTTCCCATCCCGATGTTTTTGTCTCCAGCCCTGATGAAGGCAATCGGCCCAAAACATTGACTGTTCACTTTTCCATAGATGCAGTCTGTCCTGCTGAGTTCCTCCAACATTTTGGGAAAGGGGACATGGACATTAGGACGGGGGTAGATGATGTGGATATTGGGAAAAGGTGGGATGTGGACATTGGAAATGGTGAGTGATGTGGTCATTGGGAATGGGTCGATGAGGACATCGGGAATGGGTTGATGAGGATATTGGGAATGGGGTATGAGGACATTGGGACTAAGAGGATGTGGTATTTGGGAATAGTGAATGAAATGATCATTGGATGATGTGTACATTGTGAATAGGGGATATGGACTGAGAATGGGGCGATGTGAACATTGTGAATTGTGAATTGGGAGATGTGGTATTTGGGAGAGTGGTGTGCTGTGCACATTGGGAAAGGTGGTGATGTGACATTGGGAATGACGATGAAGACATTGGGAATGGGGTTATGTGGACATTGGGAATGAGGGTGATGTGAACATTGTGAATGGTGGTGGTGTGGACTTTGGGAATGGGGATAATGTGGGCATTGGGAATGGTGGATGACATTGGGAATTGAGGTGTGGTATTTGGGAATGGGGTGTGTTGTGCACATTGGGAATGGGGATGATATTGATACTGGGAATAGGGGTGATGTTGACATTGGGAATGATGATGTTGATATTTGGAATGGGGGTGATGTGGATATTGGGATTGGTAATGAGGTGGACATTAGGAATGGGGGTGATGTGGGCATTGGGACTGGGGAATGTGAATATTGGGAATGGGGAATATGGACATTGGGAACAGGGTGTGAGAAGGACAATGAGAAAGGTGGAATGGGGACATTACGAATGTGTAGTGCTATGGACATTTTGAATTGGAATGTGGACATTGGGAATTGAGGATGGGAACATTGGGAAATGGGGGCTGTGAACATTGGCAATAAGAGATGATGTGGACATTTCGAATAGGCGGGATGTAGACATTGAGAATAGGAGGATGAGGTACATGGGAATACAGTGTGTGTTGACTGGGAAAGGGCATTGATGGGTACATTGGAATGAGTGGTAATGTTTACATCAGGAATGGGGATGTGTACTTTGGGAATGGGGATGATGTGGACATTGTGAATGGCGGAGATGTGGACATTGGGGACGGGGGTGATGTGGACATTGGGAATGAATGGAAGACGTTGGGAATTGAGATGTGGTATTTGGGAATGGGGTGTGTAGAGCACATTGGGAATGGGGATGATGTTGATACTGGGAATACGGGTGATATAGACATTAGTAATGGGGATGATATGGACATTAGTAATGGGGTGTGAGAAGGACATTGAGAATGGGGGAATGTGGACGTTTGAAATAGGCAGGATGCAGATATTGGGAATAGTGGGATGTGGTATTTAGGAATAGGTTGTGTGTGGACATTGGGAAAGGGCATTGATGGTGACTTTGGAATGTGTGGTAATGTGCACATTGGGAATGAGAATGATGTGGACATTGGGAATGGGTATGATGTTGATACTGTTGTCACATGACCGGCAACAACGAATATAGAATTGAGTCAGGTTTTATAAACAAACGAACATTTATTAAACTCTGCTCAATATAAAAAAAATAAACAAACGAAAATCTTAACCGGAAGTAAACTGGTATGCGGCCATTTAACAAACCACCACTGGGTACTAATTCTTAAAGTGATAAATGTGAAAACAGTTCTTAAAGTGGTAAATTCAAACACAGTTCTTAGAATGGTAAACTCAAAAGTCCAAGAGATTTATACAATTAGGAGAGACTTTCCTGAAGTAAAGAATTCCTCGAAGACACAACGTCACTGTCAATCCCAGCCAGATCCTGCCTTGTCCGCAGGATTCACGACGACAGAAATAAAACGGTTTAAAGGCACTGACCTTTCCCTCTGGATACTAGATACTGCACAGCTTTTTCTGCCACCTTTAGCAGAGGTTATCTCATGCAGATCACTCTTTCTTGAATGAATTCAATAATGGACAATCATATCCAAAACTGCCGAACGACTCCTTCAGGCTCCCGTCTTCACTCTTGAATATTACTGAAAAGATACATCAACAAACCTGGCATCAATTGGTTAAACTGCCGGCCCAACACTTTTGTACCTTACAATAGAACGTAAAACTCCATTTTAAATCCAAACTGCATCGTAAGGCAAATACGCAGCGGAGTATCTGGCTGATGTTCTAACTGGAAAACCTACTGCGTCACCAGGGGTCTACACTTATATACCTGGTGAGAACAGGTCATCACATGACCTCCCATCGGCGGGAAAATTACATCATGTGACCTCCGCAAGACCATTATATCATCCTCTCAAGACAGTCACAAGATATCCCTGAGGTATGTAACACTGTGAATAGGTTTGATGTTGACATTGGGAATGGGGATGATGTGGACATTGGGCATGGGGATGATGTGGACATTGGGAATGGGGTGATGTGGACATTGGGAATGGCTGGATGACATTGGGAATTGAGATGTGGTATTTGGGAACGGGGTGTGTAGAGCACACTGGGAATGGGGATGATGTTGATACTGGGACTAGGAGTGATGTGGACATTGAGAATGGGGGAATGTAGACTTTTGGAATAGGCAGGATGTGGATATTGAGAATAGGGAGATGTGGTATTTAGGAATAAGGTGTGTGTGGACATTGGGAAAGGGCATTGATGGTGACTTTGGAATGTGTGGTATGTTTACATTAGGAATGGGGCTGTGGACATTGAGAATGTGGAATGTGGTCATTGGGAATGGGGTCATATGGGCATTGGAAATGGGGATGATGTAGACATTGGGACTGGGGAATATGGACATTGGGAACAGGGTGTGAGAAGGACAATGAGAATGGTGGAATGGGGACATTACGAATGTGTAGTGTTGTGGACATTTTGAATTGGAATGTGGACATTGGGAATTGAGGATGGGAACATTGGGAATGGGGGATGTGAACATGGGCAATAAGGGAAGATGTGGACATTTCGAATAAGCAGGATGTAGACATTGGGAATAGGAGGATGAGGTATTTGGGAATACGGTGTGTGTCGACTGGGAAAGGGCATTGATAGGTACATTGGAATGAGTGGTATGTTTACATCAGGAATGGGGATGTGTACATTGGGATTAGGGAATGTGGTCATTGGGAATGGGGATGATGTGGACATTGGGGACGGGGGTGATGTGGACATTGGGAATGTGGGTGATGTGGACACTGGGAATGGGGGTGATGTGGACACTGGGAATGAGTGGAAGACATTGGGAATTGAGATGTGGTATTTGGGAATGGGGTGTGTGCAGCACATTGGGAATGGGGATGATGTTGATACTGGGAATACGGGTGAACGGACCCAAATGCGAGACACAGACACTGAAGTACAAGGAACAGGACTTGACTAGAGTAGGGATGTGACAGGATACAGGCAAGGAGCAGGGACAAGAATGCAGACTTGGGCTCGGGAAAGCGGGACCAGAACTAGAAACCATGGACTAGGAGACAAGGCTTCGACTCCGAGCCCGAGACTGGACAAGGACCCAGAACCTGGGTCTTGCCTCGGGCTCGGACCCCAGAACCAGGCAAGGACATGACATGGCTGGGGTCTAGAGGCCTGAGCTTGGCTGCAGGCTGGGGCCTTGGGGCTTCAGCTTGGCTGCAGGCTGGGGCCTTGGGGCTTGGGTTCCTGAAGCTTGGCTTGGGATCCTCGAGGTTTGGGTTCCTGGAGCTTGGCTTGGGATCCTCGAGGCTTGGGTTCCTGGAGCTTGTCTTGGGATCCTCGAGGCTAGTGTTCCTGGAGCTTGTCTTGGGATCCTCGAGGTTTGGGTTCCTGGAGCTTGGCTTGGGATCTTCGAGGCTTGGGTTCTTGGAGCTATTCCTGGGCAGGATGTGGAACTTCATCCCACGAAGGCAAGGACAGGGAGGGACGGACCCAACCGCAGGGTAACGGCAAATGGCCTGCTTATCCGACGGAAGAAAGGGTCAGGAAAGGAGCTCAATCCAGGGTGGCTCTGAGTCTCGGGGCAGCCAGCAACCTTGGCTGGCTACAGGAACGGCCGAATCCATACCACGGTGACTACTCCGACGAGTGGCAACAAGGCACCATGAAGCGATGGTCCTCCAACCAGGCCTGGAGATCACGACTGGTTTCACTAGCCTTCCATCAGCAGGTTGTTCCAAGGGGGATTGACAAGACAAACCAGCAGTTCACACTCAACCCCAAGGCCACTTATATTCCAAGCCCCAAGATGGGAATCAGGTGCCTATGATTAACGCAACCAAACAAGAGACAGCTGGAAGACCTGGAGTCCTGAGTCCACGGACCGGACCGTGATCCGGAATGCGGACTTCACAGACCGGACCATGACACAATTGTCCCAAAACATGAAGCCCTCCCTCCTGCACCATCTCCTTTGCCACGTATTTAGCTGCATTATCTTCCTATTTCTAGCCCCACTAGCACGTGGCATGGGTAGCAATCCTGAGATTGCAACCCTGGAGGTCCTGTCCTTCAACTTTGCACCCAACTCCCTAAACTCTCTTTGCAGGACCTCCTCCTTCTTCCTATCCATGTCATTGGTCCCTACATGGACCATGACATCTGGCTGCTCACCCTCCCTCCTGAGAATACCGAGAACTTGATCTGAGATATCGCGGACCCTGGCACCAGGGAGGCAACAGACCATCCGGGATTCTCGATCTCTCCCACAGAACCTCTTATCTGTCCCCCTAACTATCGAATCCCCTATCATTACTGCTCTTCTCTTTTCCCTCCTTCCTTTCTGAGTCAGTGGGTGGAGATGTTGTTCAGCTTTACTTCTTGGGGAAAGTGACTGTTCATGGACAAACAGTTCATAAGCAGGGTAGGTGAGATCCTTCATGATGTTCCTGGCCCTGATGGCGGGTATTTGGTGACAGTGATGCATTGGGCAGTTTTGAGTACCCATCGTAGAGCCTGCCTGTCTGCCACAGTGCACTTTCCATACCAAGCAGTGATGCCAAGCACTTCATGCTTGCAGTCAATGGAGTGAACCTTCTCGTAGAATTGTACAGCCCAGAAACACCAGCCTACACCCATCTCCCACTTACCGCAGTGCAGCTGTAGCCTTTGGCTCTTTGCTGATCCCACGAGGTCCCTGGTGTTTATCATCTGAATCAGAATCAGCTTTAATATCACTGGCCTAGGTGGTGAAATTAGTATTTAATACATCATTAAACTATTACAGAAAGAAATGCATATGAATTTTAAATGAAGTAAATAGTGCAAGTAGAGAAAATCAGTGAAGTAGTGTTCGTGGGTTTATCGCCCTTTCAGGAATTTGATGGCAGACGGGAAGAAGATGTTACTGAAATGTTGAGTGTGTGTCTTCGGGCTCCTGTACCACCTCCCTGATGCTAGCTGTGAGAAGAGGGCACATCCTGGGTGATGGATGCCATTTTCTTGCAGCATCGTCTTTTGAAGATGGGGAGGCTCGTGCCCACGATGGAGCTGGCTGAGTAATCTGGATCAGCAAATTTGCAAAGATTTCCAAGATCGTGGGCATAGTGGACAGCAAGGAAGGCTATCAAAGCTTGCTCCAACTGGAAAAATAGACTGACAAATGGCAGATGGAATTTAATTCAGATAGACTTTGGGAAGATAAAGCAGGTTAGGACATACACAGAATGGTAGGGGACTGAGGAATGCGGAGAATGAAGGTGAGTATTCAGGTCCATACTTCCACAAGTGGTGTCACAGTGATAAAGCTTTTGGCTCATAGATCAAAGTACAGGAGAATAAACTGAGGGAAATGAACAATGGAAAAGTGGACATCATTGTCTGGGGTTCTGAATAGGCCTGTCCCATTGACACAAGGAAAGGATGGTCAACAAGTGTGAGAGAGTCAAGAGGAATAAAGAAGCTTACTGAAGGTTTAGGAGGCAAGGATCAGACTGGGCTCTACTGAGATACAAAGTTGTCAGGAAGGAGCTGAGGAATAGACTTAGAAGAGCCAGAACTGGGCATGAGAAGGGTTAGGGAGTAGGATTAAGAAAAATCTCGAGCATTCCACATGATATACAGGAATGGCCAGAGTAAGGGTACAACTGAACACAGAAAGTGGAGACGAGCCTGGAATTGGAGGAGGTAGGGAAGGCCCTTCATAAATATTTTGCTTCACTGTTCACCAGTGATTGTTTTGTCTCCTGGGTATATTTTAAATAGAGAGTACTAGAGGACAAAGTTTTAAGATGAGAGGGGAGAAAGTTTAAAGGAAATTTATGGAACAGATCTTTTTGCAGACTGGTGCGTGCTTGGACTCGACTGCCAACTGTAGTGCTGGAAGCTGAATGTTAAGAACAATGTAGAGCTGGACACATGAACTCAAAGGAAATGGATACACACAAAATTCTGGAGGAAGTCAGCAGGTCAGGAAGCATCTATGCAAGAGTAATCGGGCCGAGGCTGTTCATCGGCACTGGGAACAAAAGATTAGACATCAGAGTAAGAAAGTGGGGGAAGGAGTGGAAGAACAGAGTGATATAGATAGATAGATAGATAGATATACTTTATTGATCCCGAGGGAAGTTGGGTTTCGTTACAGCCGCACCAACCAAGAATAGAGCATAAATATAGCAATACAAAAACCACAAACAATCAAACAACAAAATGCAAACTGTGCCAGATGGAATTAAGTCCAGGACCAGTCTATTGGCTCAGGGTGTCTGACCCTCCACGGGAGGAGCTGCACGTTCGATGGTCACAGGCAGGAACGACCTCCTGTGCTGCCCAGTGTTGTATCTCGGTGGAATGTGGCCGAAGTCCAACAGTAAAAAGTTCAATATCCGGTCTACAAACACGTTCTTCGATCGTAATATGACCTGGATTGCACCGTCTGTTGTTAACCAGAACGGTAAGCACCTAACTCCTTTACGCTTACCGCTCTCAGTGCACTTCCGGTCAGTCCGAACGGTCAGGAAGCCGTCCATGGAGAAGTTTTGATCGGGTATGTCCTCGTGCAGCCCCGTTCCAGTGAAACACATAACATTGCACTCCCGAAATGTTCTCTGATGCCTGGCTAGTGTCGTGAACTCGTCCATTTTATTACCCACCGAACTCCTCTTCTCCATAAGTCTGTGTTGTCTCGACCCGGTCCTCTTTCCTCGCCTTTATGATCCCCCTCTGCATCCTCTATGTGTTTTCCTCCAGATTTCAGTAGGGGTGGCCGCCGCTCTGCTCGCTAAACCGGCCGGCATTAGCGCAAGCAGCTGGTCCCTGGAATGAACAATGCGACCATGCTTCTGTCCCGCGTGTCGGGATGTAACTATTTCCGGCGCTAAAAACCCAAATAAAACTCTCTCTACCAGCATGTTAGAAAGGGTGCAGCTTTGACATGTTACCGTGAAAAAAATACAAAAAATAACATGTTAAAAAGTAAGAATCCAATCGGAACGGCTGTAACAGGCTGCATGCACGACTGGCACATGCGCACAATATGGTTCCTGATGCTGCCGTTAGGTGCAGGAATTTTCCCAGTACATTTATTGAAATGACAGAGTGTCATACAGGGGGGTGTTGATGGCGGACCCAAATGCAAGACACAGACACTGAAGTACTGGGAACTGGACTGGACTAGAGTTAGGGACAGGACCGGACACAGACTAGGAGCTGGGGCAGGAACACAGACTTGGGTGAGGACTTTGACTAGGACAAGGAACTGGGAACTAGGAGCCTGGGTTTGAACTCCGAGCCAGGGACTGGACAAGGACCCAGAACCTGGGTCTTGACTTGGGCTCGGACCCTGGAACCAGGCAAGGACATGACGTGGCTACAGGACTGGACATGGCTTAGGTTCTTCGAGGCTGGGCTACAGGACTAGACTAGGCTTGGGTATGGATTCCGAGCCAGGGACTGGGCAAAAACCCAGAACCTGGGTCCTGACTCGGGCTCGGACTCTGAAACTAGGCAAAGACATGACGTGGCTACAGGACTGGACAAGGCTTGGATTCTTCGAGGCATTCCTGGGCAGGACGAGGTACTCCTTGAAACGCAGGGCCCGAAGCCTTTCTAGGATGCAGGGCCGGGATGCTTTCGCAGGGCCGGGATGCTTTCACAAGGCCGGGCTCCTTCCTTGGACACCAGGCCTGGATGCTTACTAGGATGCAAGACCAGGATGACTGCCGAGGGATTCAGATGGAGAGGGGAAGGGAACAGACCTTGGCTGGCTACAGAAACAGCCGAATCTATATCTAGCTCGGAGTGTCAGATGGCCAGTCTGCTGGCCCCAGAAACGGCTGAATCCATACCACGATGACTGGTCCGACTAGAGACAACAAGGCCCCATGAAGCGGTGGTCCTCCAACCAGGCCTAGAGATCATAAATGGCTACTCTAGCCTTCTACCAGCAGGTTGCTCCAAGGGGATACTGACGAGACGAACCAGCCCCCACACTGTCTGTCTGTATCTTGTTCTACGGCGGTTGGCATCCAGCTTAATGGTGCATTACCGCCACCCTCTGCTCCGGAATGTGCACTAGACATACATTCTAAATCCCTTCACCCAATCGCGCGCGCACGCACACGCACACACACGCGCGCGCACACACACACACACACCTACACTTCACCCTCCCATCTTTGACCATCCTAGTACCCTATTCCTGATTATCCGTCAAATCCTATAAAAAACCCCTGTACCCCTTAAAAACACTAAAAATACCCAGACTTGTGCTCTCTCACCCATGCCCAGCGACCCTTTTAATGTGAATTCCTGCATCCCCAACTCCCTTAATTTATTTCTCATCATCTCTCTCTGTATCCCATACTTCCTGCAACACAAAACTACATGTTCTACTGACTCCTCTTCCTGACATTCCTCACACAATCCTGTCTGGTGTTTCCCTATCATTTTCAATGTTTTGTTTAATGCACAGTGCCCCAGCCTTAACCTAGTCCACACAATTTCCTCTCTTCTGTTTCCATTACCTACCCTAGTACCTGCAACACTCTTTTGTATTTGATATAAATGTCTCCCTTTCCCCTCCCTGTCCCATCTTTCTTGCCACATTCGGTTGACTTTTTCCCAGATTACATACTTAACCTGTGCTTTACTGATACTAATGTGCATTTCCACATTTTCTTTCTTTAATGCCCTCTTTGCCAACTCATCCACCCTTTCATTCCCCTTCACCCCTACATGTGCTGGAACCCATAGAAATTTTACCTGACCTCCCTGATTTGCAATTCTTGCAACTAACTGAAGGACTTCATAAAGTACATCTTGCCAACTGTTTGTGTGAAAAGACCTTAAACTTGCTAGAACTGAGGATGCATCTGAACATATCAATGCTTTGGCTTGTCTGGCTTTCTGCACCCATTGCAACGCAACCAACACTGCCAGCATCTCCACTGTAAACACCCCTAACTTATTAGATGTTCTTCTGCTGATTCCAATTTCTTTTGCTGGTATTACCACCCCAAACCCTGTCACTCCTGTTTCAGGTTCAGTCCCCACACTCGAAACCAGGGCTACTTATATTCCCAGTCTCAAGACGAGCATCAGGTGCCCATGATTAAGCCCAACTGAAACAAGGGACAGCCGGAAGACCCGGAGTCCGGAATCCACGGACCGGACCGTGAACCGGAATGCGGATTTCACGGACCGGACCACGACACAGAGATTGTTTAAATTCCACCTTCCCCCGACACCTTGATTACCTCTTGTTTATTGGGATGCTTTCACTGTCGCCTATTGTGAAAACTGATCCAAAATAACCATTTAGTGTACTCCATTTCCCACTATCGTCCTCCGAGCGACACCAACCCTCCGGCACGATGGATCGCGTAACGCTATCGGAGAAACCACGCCCCTTGTCGACGTCAGTGGGCGGGACTGGGGAGCCACGCCCCGGGTGACGTCATTGTGTGGCATCGAACAAGTCACGCCCGCTTGGACGTTATTGGACAAGGTTACTGAGAGCTCGCCCCGGGGGACGTCAGCGGCCGGCCGGAAGTGGGGTCCCGGCGCCATGCGTTGCCACTACGAGGTGCTGGGTCTGTCCCGGGATGCCGGCGACGACGAGCTGCGGAAGGTGTACCGGCGCCTGGCGCTGCGGTGGCACCCGGGTCAGTGAGAGGGCCCGGGGCTGACAGTGGGGGTGGTTGTACCGGTGGCACTAGGGTCAGTGAGAGGGCCCGGGGCTGACAGTGGGGGTGGTTGTACCGGTGGCACTCGGGTCAGTGAGAGGGACCGGGGCTGACTGTGGGGGTGGTTGTACCGGTGGCACTAGGGTCAGTGAGAGGGCCCGGGGCTGACAGTGGGGGTGGTTGTACCGGTGGCACCCGGGTCAGTGAGAGGGCCCGGGGCTGACAGTGGGGGTGGTTGTACCGGTTGCACCCGGGTTAGTGAGCGGGCCCGGGGCTGACGGTGGGGGTGGTTGTACCGGTGGCACTCGGGTCAGTGAGAGGGACCGGGGCTGACTGGGGGGGGCGGGGAACGGCCAGGGGGTGGGGGTGCTGGTTGTACCGGTGGTCAGGCTCTGTTCGGACGCTGGTCTGGTGCGAACGGCGTTAGTGAGAGAGAGAGAGAGTACGGGTCGGGAGATGGTTCTGATCTCACTTTCCCATGGCAGCTGACCGAATCCCATCTCCATCCCTCTTTCCTTCGTGTCCAGCCCGCTTCTACTCTACTACACAACTAGGTAGATTGTTCCGTGTGTCCACAACTCGCTGTGTAAAGAAATGCTTCCTGATGTTCGTCTGAAATCTCCCCTTAACCAGTCTCCACCAATGGCCCCGTGTCCTTGATGGATTAATTTTGAAATAGCAGCTGGCATCCACCTCACTTGTATCCTTATTGATTTGAACACTTCTATCATGTCTCCTCTCATTCTACGTCTACTTAGGCTAAAAAGATTTAATTCTTACTATCTTTCCTGCAGACCTGGAATGAGTCTTGTTGCCCTTCTCTAGACTCCCCAGTGCCTTCACATCCCTCACACAATATGGAGACCAGAATTGTACACAGTGTTTAAGGTGTGGCCTTACAGCCCATTGTACAGCTCAAGGAGAACGTCTCTAGATTTGAACTCCACTGAGCGCATTATACAGCCCAGCATTCTCTTAGCCTTCCTAATCGCTTCTGTGCGTTGCCTAGCTGTTGATAGTGACGAGTCTACCAGGATGCCCCAATCCTCCTCATACGGTGCACTTTCTAACTCAAGCCCCCCACTGTATATTTATATCTAAATTTCTATTCCCCATGTGTAATACTTTACATTCACTTACACCAAATTTCATCTGCCACATCTGGATTTTGTTTAGATCTAACTGTAACATTCGGGCAGCAGAATCGGTATCAGCCCAGCCCCCTAATTTTGTGTCGTCAGCAAACTTTACTAGCATATTTGTTACGGTTATCCAATCATTAATGTAAATTAAAAACAGCAGTGGCCCCAAAACTGATCCCTGCGGAACCCCATTTTTAACATCTTTTAGGTGTGAACGTGATCCTCTCACCATAACTCATTGTTTTCTGTTTTTGAGCCAATTCTGTACCCATTCATACACCATACCCCAAATCCCTGCCTCCTGTAATTTGATTATTAACCTCTTGCGGGGTACCTTGTCAAAAGCTTTCTGAAAGTCTATGTGTATGCTATCAACTGCTCGACTGTTATCTTCAATTTTCGTTGCCTCTTCATAGAACTCCAACATTAGTAAAACGTGATTTCCCCTTCCTGAACCCACGCTGGCTTTCTGCTAACATGCCTGTTCTTATCCCTGCTTTCCCATCTCAATCTTTATTACTGTTTTCAGTATCTGGCCTGTAATGCACGTTAAGGTTACTGGTCCATAGTTATCAGGGTCAGTGCGGTCACCCTTCTAATATACTGGGACAACGTTAGCCCATTTCCAGTCCTCAGGGATTTCACCAGTCTTCAATGACTTTTGAAAAATACATCTTAGGGGTTTGTATATATAATCACTGACCTTGGACATGTGTTGTCTGACCCTGGAGATTTATTACCTTTCAGCTGAAGCAGGACCTCACTTTCTAAGATACCTCAATCCTTTAAAAACAACCTTTTGTTTCTCTCTGCACTTGCGCTTCTCATCCACTTCCCCGACATTGTTCCTCAGAGTAACTGTTCTGGGGGGGGGGGGATTCCCGAACCTGGTGCTGGGGTTAGGGACGCAGTGGGCAGGGGGAGCGGCTCGGATGGGCGTTGGCCAGCTGCGCCATTCACTCCTGGGATCTTCCTGTGCACAGATAAGAACTTGGAAAACCCCGAGGAAGCAGCTGAACAGTTCAAGCTGATCCAGGCAGCGTACGATGTACTGAGTGATCCCCAGGAGAGAGCGTGGTGAGTGTACCTTGTGTCCCTCAGCACTTTGTGACTGCAGTCATGCCTCCCGGCCCATTTCCTCCGCCACTCCACTCCAGCCTGCCCACCTGGTTTGAGGGGAGCTGCCGATGACACAGTCAGAGGTGGGGCACCACTCACTACACCGTAATGCGTAGGAGCAGAATTAGGCCATTTGGTCCATCCCTCTGATTTATTGTCACTCACAACCCATTCTCCTGCCTTTTCCCTGTAACATTTGAAGTCCTGACTAATCAAGAACCTAATAACCACCACTGTAAATGTAACCGATGACTTGGCCTCCACAGCTGTCTGTGGTGATGAATTCCACAGATTCACCACCCCTCTGGCTAAAGAAATTCCTTCCCATCTCTGCTTTAAATGCGCGTCCCTCATTACGATGCTGTGCCCTCTGGCCCTAGACTTCTCCTCTGAAGGGATCATCCGCTGTATCTGGGCCTTTCGATACTCGATGGGTTTCAATGAGATCCCCTGTCATTCTTCTCAGCTCCAGCGAGTGAAAGTCAGAGCCCATCAAGCATTCCTCACACTTGAACCATTTCATTCCCGGAATCATTCTTGTGAGCTTCCTCTCCAATGCCAGCAAATCTTTCACAATAGTCCACAAGAGGAGGAAGGGCTGTGGTTCACTTGTCACTGCCTGCCTCCATACTGGCATCTGCACTGTGCCCACCGAGAATGTGGCTGCTGGCCCCCAGCTCCTTGGTCAGTATGGGTGAAGTGCACTGTGCCCAGGCACGCCCCTGTCTCACTGCCCCCTCTCTCCACCTCCTAAGTTAAATAAAGACAAGAAATGCCACTGTTGTTTCAGTAAGAAACGGGGACAATCTTGAAAACTTTCGACTGATGAGTCTTATGTCGGTGATAGCGAGGCAGGTGGAAAGGATTCTGAGGGATTTATGAGTATTTGGAAAGTCGTGGCCTAATTAGGGAGAGTCAGTAAGGGTTTGAGACAAATTATTTAGTAACTCAAATTAGTTTTTGAAGAGATGTTGAGGGTGATTGAAGGAAGAACTGTGGATGTCAGTAGGCGCTTGACAAGAACCTTGGAGGTTTACTGATATTTAGCTATAGGAGCAGATTTGTCCCTTTGAGTTACACTGCTCCAGTAACCTCAATATCAACTCTAACCTAATCGCGAGACGACTTCAATAATGTCAGAAAAATGTATACAGTATGCATCCTAAAATTCTTTCTCTTTGCAAACATCCACAAAAACAGAGGAGTGCAGCAAAAAATGAATGACAGTTAAATGTTAGAACCCCAAACCCCCAACTCTCCCCTCCCATGCATAAGCACCAGCAAAGCAATGATCCCCCCTTCACTACCAGCAAAAAAGCAAAGGCACACCTCCCGCCTCCCCCCCCCCCGCATCGAGCACTCAAGCGTGCAGCAAAACATCAATAAAGACACAGACTTTCAGTACCCCAGACACTACTTGTTCACCTGGTAATTCGACATACCTCAGGCTCCCTCTCTCCCTAAAAAGGGGAAAATAAGGTGTCTCCATTTCACAACGAGATGGGAGACATAACAAACAACTTGCTGATTTACGATGTTAAAAGTCTGTTGTGTCGCTTTTTCTGAGCTCTGTACTCAAAGAACTTGGGTCTCTGGGCACACAGCCGGCTCGCTGCTTTCGATCTTCCGTCTCCCACGACGCATCAGGCAGTGGCATCGGCTTTGAGTCTGCCTGCATCCAGAGCCACGAAAATCCGGCCCCCTGAAGGCACGCTAGTCTTCCAGGCCGCGTCCTTTGCATTTCGAAAAGCAGCCGGTCGTGAGGCCATGAGAGCGGGTCCCATTCCCGCAGAGAACCGAAGTCAGCGTGTAACTCCAGGTGGGGGTCTTCGAAAGAGCCCTGAAAAGGGAAAAAAGAGATATCAAAGCTAGAAATAGAGCTGCTTCCGAAGATGCAAGCAAAGGAGGTGCCACAGTGCTGCTAACTTACAATAACCAATTAAACTACCTAGTACGCCTTTGACTATCACCCATAGCACTCACATGGAAACATAGAAAACCTAGAGCACAATGCCATGCTAAACATGTACTTTCTTTAGAAATTACCTCGCATTACCCATAGCCCTCTATTTTTCTAAGCTCCCTAGGTAATTTCAAAAGTAAATACATGTTCGGCACGGCGTTGTATATCCACCTCCCCGCCATTGCACACACTCGCCACTATCTGTAAAAAACAAACAAACAAACTTGCCTCTGACATCTCCTCTGTACCTACTTCCAAGTATCTTAAAACTGTAAATACAAAATATTCTGCAGATGCTGGGGTCAAAGCAACACTCACAACACGCTGGAGGAACTCAGCAGGTCGGGCAGCATCCGTGGAAACGATAAGTCAACGTTTCGGGCCGGGACCCTTCGTTAGGACTGAAGAGGGAAGGGACAGAGGCCCTATAAAGAAAGTGGGGGGAGGGTGGGAAGGAGAAGGCTGGTAGGTTCCAAGTGAAAAACCAGTAAGGGGAAGCAGGGAGGTGACAGGCAGGAAAGGTGAAGGAGGAATAGGGGAAAACACAATGGCTAGTGGAAGGAGGCGGAACCATGAGGGAGGTGGTAGGCAGCTGGGGGAGGGGGCAGGGTGAAACTGGGATGGGGGGAGGGAATTACCAGAAGGTGTAGAATTCAATGTTCATGCCAAGGGGCTGGAGACTACCCAGACGGTATATGAGGTGTTGCTCCTCCAACCTGAGTTTAGCCTCATCATGGCCGTAGAGGAGGCCATGTATGGACATATCTGAATGGGAGTGGGAAGCAGAGTTGAAGTGGGTGGCAACCGGGAGATCCTGTCTGTTGTGGCAGATGGAGTGGAAGTGCTCGACGAAGCGGTCCCCCAATCTGCGTGGGGTTTCACTGATGTAGAGGAGGCCACACCGGGAGCGCCAGATGCAATAGATGACCCCAACAGACACACAAGTGAAGTGTTGCCTCACCTGGAAGGACTGTTTGGGGCTCTGAATGGTGGTGAAAGAGGAGGTGTAGGGACAGATGTAGCACTTACGCTTGCAGGGATAAGTGCCGGGTGGGAGATCCGTGGGGATGGACATGTGGATAAGGGAGTTGTGGAGGGACCGATTCCTGCGGAAAGTGGAGAGGGAAAGATGTGCTTAGTGGTGGGGTCCTGTTGAAGGTGGTGGAAATTGCGGAGGATAATGTGCTGGTTCCGGAGGCTGGCAGGGTGGTAGGTGAGGACAAGGGGAACTCTGTCCCTGTTGTGGTGGTGGGAGGCTGGGGTGAGGGCTGAAGTGCGGGAAATGGAGGAGATGTGGGTGAGGGCATCATTGATGACAGCAGAAAGGCAACCACGATCCTTAAAGAGGACATTTGAGATGCCCTGGAACGGAAAGCCTCATCTTGGGAGCAGATGTGGTGGAGACAGAGGAACTGGGAATAGGGAATAGCATTTTTGTATGTGGCAGGGTGGGAAGAGGTATAGTCGAGATAGTTATGAGAGTCAGTGGGCTTATAGAAGATGTCAGTGGACAGTCTGTCTCCAGAGATGGAGACCGAAAGATCGAGAAAGGGGAGAGAAGTGACCGAGATGGACCAAGTGAGTTTGAGGGCTGGGTGGAAGTTAGAAGCAAAGTCGATGAAATTGGCGAGCTCAACATGGGTGCGGGAAGCAGCACCAATGTAGTCGTCAATGTAGCGAAGGAAAAGTTGGGGAGTAGTACCAGTATAAGTTTGGAGCATAGACTGTTCCACATAACCAACAAAGAGGCAGGTGTAGCTGGGGCCCATGCGGTGCCCATAGCTACACCCTTAGTCTGAAGAAAGTGGGAAGAGCCAAAAGAGAAGTTATTAAGTGTGAGAACCAGTTCCGTCAACTGGAGGAGGGCGGTGGTGGTGTGGAACTGGTGAGGTCTATTGTCCAGAAAGTAGCGGAGGGCTTTGAGGCCGTCTTGACGGGGAATGGAGGTGTATAAGGATTGGACATCCATAGTGAAAATGAAGCAGTTGGGACCGGGTAACTGGAAGTTATTGAAGAGGTGGAGGGCATGGGATGTATCCTGGATGTAGGTGGGGAGGGACTGAACGATGGGTGACAAAATGGAGTCCAGATAGGCAGATACAAGTTTGGTGGGGCAGGAGCAGACAGAAACTATGGGTCTACCGGGACAGTCAGGCTTGTGGATCTTGGGGAGGAGGTAAAACCGAGTGGTACGGGGTGTGGGAATTATGAGTTTAGTGGCTGAGGATGGAAGGTCTCCGAAATTGATAAGGGCAGTGATGGAATGGGAGACAATGGTTTGATATTTTTGGTGGGGTCCTGTTTAAGGGGTAAGAAAGAGGAGGTGTCAGCTGCCATTTGGCCTCAGTGAGGTAGAGGTCCGTCCGCCAGACTACTACGGCACCACCTTTGTCAGCAGGTTTGATGGTGAGGTCGGGATTAGTGTGGAGGGCAGTGCGTTCAGAGGGAGTGAGGTTGGAACAGGAGAGAGGAGTGGTGAAGTTGAGATGGTTGATGTCTTGGCAACAGTTGGGAGATGAAAAGATGGAGTGCAGGTAGAAGGCCCGGGCGGGGTGTCCAGGAAGAGGAGGAGGGTTGAAGACGGGAGAAGGGGTCATCAGTAGGGGGAGGGGAATCCTTGCCAAAGAAGTAGGCTCGGAGCCCTCTCGTGCCAGCCATTTCAACCCTGGGAAAAAGCCTCTAACTATCCACATGATCAATGCCTCTCATCATCTTATACACGTCTATCATGTCACCTCTCATCCTCTGTCGCTCCAAGGAGAAAAGGCCAAGTTCTCTCAACCTATTCTCATAAGGTATGCTCCCCAATCCAGGCAACATCCTTGTAAATCTTCTCTGCACCCTTCCTATAGTTTCCACATCTTTTCTGTAATGAGGCGACCAAAACTGAGCACAGTACTCCAATATAGCTGTAACATTACCTCTTGGCTCTTAAACTCAATCCCATGGTTAATGAAGGCCAATGCACCATATGCCTTAACCACACAGTCAGCTTTGAGTGTCCTATGGACTCGGACCCCAGGATCCCTCTGATCCTCCACACTGCCAAGAGTCTTACAGTGATGAAATGCTTTGAGAGTTTGGTCATTACTAGACTGAACTCATGCCTTAGCAGGGAACTGGACCCACTGCAACCTGCCTATTGCCACAATAAGTCAACGGCAGATGCAATCTCAATGATTCTTTGCACGGCCTTAAACCATAGAAACCATAGAAAAACTACAGCACAGAAACAGGCCCTTTGGCCCTTCTTGGCTGTGCCAAACCATTTTCTGCCTAGTCCCACTGACCTGCACACGGACCATATTCTTCCATACACCTCCCATCCATGTATCTGTCCAATTTATTCTTAAATGTTAAAAAAGAACCCGCATTTACCGCCTCGTCTGGCAGCTCATTCCATACTCCCACCACTCTCTGTGTGAAGAAGCCCCCCCCAATGTTCCCTTTAAACTTTTCCCCCCTCACCCTTAACCCATGTCCTCTGGTTTTTTTCTCCCCTTGCCTCAGTGGAAAAAGCCTGCTTGCATGCACTCTATCTATACCCATCATAATTTTATATACCTCTATTAAATCTCCCCTCATTCTTCTACGCTCCAGGGAATAAAGTCCTAACCTATTCAACCTTTCTCTGTAACTGAGTTTCTCAAGTCCCGGCAACATCTTTGTAAACCTTCTCTGTACTCTTTCAACCTTATTTATATCCTTACTGTAATTTGGTGACCAAAACTGAACACAATACTCTAGATTCGGTCTCACCAATGCCTTATACAGCCTCATCATAACATTCCTGCTCTTATATTCAATACTTTAATTAATAAAGGCCAATGTACCAAAAGTTTTCTTTACGACCCTATCTACCTGTGACGCCACTTTTAGGGAATTTTGTATCTGTATTCCCAGATCCCTCTGTTCTACTGCACTCCTCAGTGCCTTACCATTAACCCTGTATGTTCTACCTTGGTTTGTCCTTCCAATGTGCAATACCTCACACTTGTCTGTATTAAACTCCATCTGCCATTTTTCAGCCCATTTTTCCAGTTGGTCCAAGTCCCTCTGCAGGCTCTGAAAACCTTCCTCACTGTCTACTACACCTCCAATCTTTGTATCATCAGCAAATTTGCTGATCCAATTTACCACATTATCATCCAGATCATTGATATAGATGACAAATAACAATGGACCCAGCACTGATCCCTATGGCACACCACTAGTCACAGGCCTCCACATGGAGAAGCAATTCTCTACTACCACTCTTTGGCTTCTTCCATTGAGATAAAAACTAATCCAATTTACCACCTCTCCATGTATACCTAGCGACTGAATTTTCCTAACTAACCTCCCATGCGAGACCTTGTCAAAGGCCTTACTGAAGTCCATGTAGACAATATCCACTGCCTTCCCTTCATCCACTTTCCTGGTAACCTCCTCGAAAAACTCCAATAGATTGGTCAAACATGACCTACCACGCACAAAGCCATGTTGACTCTCCCTAATAAGTCCCTGTCTATCCAAATGCTTGTAGATTCTGTCTCTTAGTACTCCCTCCAATAACTTACCTACTACCGATGTTAAACTTACCGGTCTATAATTTCCCGGGTTACTTTTCGATCCTTTTTTAAACAACGGAACAACATGAGCCACTCTCCAATCCTCCGGCACCTCACCCGTAGACAGCGACATTTTAAATATTTCTGCCAGGGCCCCCGCAATTTCAACACTAGTCTCCTTCAAGGTCCGAGGGATCACTCTGTCAGGTCCCGGGGATTTATCCATTTTAATTTTCCTCAAGACAGCAAGCACCTCCTCCTTTTCAATCTGTACATTTTCCATGATCTCACTACTTGTTTCCCTTAACTCCATAGACTTCATGCCAGTTTCCTTAGTAAACACAGACGCAAAAAACCTATTTAAGATCTCCCCCATTTCCGCACTTAGCCGAACACTCTGATCTTCAAGAGGACCAATTTTATCCCTTACAATCCTTTTGCTCTTAATATACCTGTAAAAGCTCTTTGGATTATCCTTAACTTTGACTGCCAAGGCAACCTCATGTCTTTTAGCCCTCCTGATTTCTTTCTTAAGTATTTTCTTGCACTTCTTATACTCCTCAAGCACCTTATTTACTCCCTGCTTCCTATACATGTCATACAACTCCCTCTTCTTCTTTATCAGAGTTGCAATATCCCTTGAGAACCGAGGTTCCTTATTCCTATTCACTTTGCCTTTAATCCTGACAGGAACATAGAAACTCTGCGTTCTCAAAATTTCTCCTTTGAAGGCTTCCAACCTACCGATCACATCCTTGCCAGAGAACAACCTGTCCCAATCCACGCTTTTTAGATCCTTTCTCATTTCTTCAAATTTGGCCTTCTTCCAGTTCAGAACCTCAACCCGAGGACCAGATCTATCCTTGTCCATGATCAAGTTGAAACTAATGGTGTTATGATCACTGGAACCAAAGTGCTCCCTTACACAGACTTCCGTCACTCGTCCTAACTCGTTTCCTAACAGGAGATCCAATATTGCATCCGCTCCAGTTGGTCCCTCTATATATTGATTTAGAAAACTTTCCTGAACAGATTTTACAAACTCTAAACCGTCTAGACCCCTAACAGTATGGGAGTCCCAATCAATATGTGGAAAATTAAAATCCCCTACCACCACAACTTTAGACCTCCTGGACAATACAAACACCTGTGTCAGGATGCTGTTCATCGACTATAGCTCAGCATTCAACACCATCATTCCCACATTCCTCATTGATAGTTTGCAGAACCTGAGCCTCCGTACCTCCCTCTATAACTGGATCCTTGACTTCCTAAATGGCAGACCATAAGATATAGGAGCAGAAGTAAGCCTTTGTCTCATTGAGTCTGCTCCGCCATTCAGTCATGCGCTGATCTAATTCTTCCAGTCATCCCCACTCCCCTGCCTTCTCCCCATATCCTTTGATGCCCTAGCTAATCAAGAACCTATCTATCTCTGCCTTAAATACACCCAATGACTTGGCCTCCACAGCCGCTCGTGGCAAAAAATTCCATAGATTTACCATTCTCTGACTAAAATGATTTCTCCGCATCTCTGTTCTAAATGGACGTCCTTCAATCTTGAAGTTGTGCCCTCTTGTCCTGAACTCCTCTACCATGGGAAATAACTTTGCCATAACTAATCTGTTGAGGTCTTTTAACAGTTCGAATGTTTCTATGAGATTCCCGCCTCATTCTCCTGAACTCCAGAGGATACAGTCCAAGTGCTGCCAGACGTTCCTCATATGATAACCCTTTCGTCCTGGAATCATCCTTGTGAATCTTCTCTGAGCCCCCTCCAATGTCTGTATATCCTTTCTAAAGTAAAGAGCCCAAAACTGCACACAATGCTCCGTGTGGTCTCACGAGTGCCTCATAGGGCCTCAACATCACATCCCTGCTCTTATAAGAACATAAGAAATAGGAGCAGGAGTAGGCCATCCGACCTATCGAGCCTGCCCCACCATTCAATAAGATCATGGCTGATTTGTCTGTAAACTCAACTCCATCTACCTGCCTTTTCTCCATAACCCTTAATTCTCTTACTATGTAAAAACCTAACTAACAGTTTCTTAAATGTATTTGGTAAGGAAGCTTTGGAAGGACAAACTCCAAGGCAGAGTACAAAGTAAATGGCAGGATACTTGGTAGTGTGGAGGAGCAGAGGGATCTGGGGGTACATGTCCACAGATCCCTGAAAGTTGCCTCACAGGTGGATAGGGTAGTTAAGAAAGCTTATGGGATGTTAGCTTTCATAAGTCAAGGGATAGAGTTTAAGAGTCGCGATGTAATGATGCAGCTCTATAAAACTCTGGTTAGGCCACACTTGGAGTACTGTGTCCTGTTCTGGTCGTCTCACTATAGGAAGGTTGTGGAAGCATTGGAAAGGGTACAGAGGAGATTTACCAGGATGCTGCCTGGTTTAGAGAGTATAGATTATGATCAGAGATTAAGGGAGCTAGGGCTTTACTCTTTGGAGAGATGGAGGATGAGAGGAGACATGATAGAGGTGTACAAGATAATAAGAGGAATAGATAGAGTGGATAGCCAGCGCCTCTTCCCCAGGGCACCACTGCTCAATACAAGAGGACATGGCTTTAAGGTAAGGGGTGGGAAGTTCAAGGGGGATATTAGAGGAAGGTTTTTTACTCAGAGAGTGGTTGGTGCGTGGAATGCACTGCCTGAGTCAGTGGTGGAGGCAGACACACTCGTGAAATTTAAGATACTACTAGACAGGTATACGGCGAAATTTAAGGTGGTGGGTTATATGGGAGGCAGGGTTTGAGGGTCGGCAGAACATTGTGGGCCAAAGGGCCTGTACTGTGCTGTAATATTCTATGTTCTATTAAGCCTCAACTGCTTCCCTGGGCAGAGAATTTCACAGATAGAAACATAGAAAATAGGTGCAGGAGTAGGCCATTCGGCCCTTCGAGCCTGCACCGCCATTTATTATGATCATGGCTGATCATCCAACTCAGAACCCTCCCCCTGCCTTCCTTCCATACCCCCTGATCCTCGTAGCCACAAGGGCCATATCTAACTCCCTCTTAAATATAGCCAATGAACTGGCCTCAGCTGTTTCCTGTGGCAGAGAATTCCACAGATTCACCACTCTCTGTGTGAAGAAGTTTTTCCTAATCTCGGTCCTAAAAGGCTTCCCCTTTATCCTCAAACTGTGACCCCTCGTTCTGGACTTCCCCAACGTCGGGAACAATCTTCCTGCATCTAGCCTGTCCAATCCCTTTAGGATTTTATACGTTTCAATCAGATCCCCCCTCAATCTTCTAAATTCCAACGAGTACAAGCCCAGTTCATCCAGTCTTTCTTCATATGAAAGTCCTGCCATCCTAGGAATCACTTTGGTGAACCTTCTTTGTACTCCCTCTATGGCAAGGATGTCTTTCCTAACTCACCACTCTCTGGGAAAAACAGTTTCTCCTCATCTCCGTCCTAAATCTTCTCCCCTGAATCTTGAGGCAATGTCCCGTAGTTCTGGTCTCACCTACTTTACTACTTCTATCTTGTCTGTCCCTCCCCTCTCATTCTTCTGAACTCCAGAGAGTATAGTCCCAGGTGACTCAATCTCTCCTCATAGGTTAACCTCTCATCCCTGGAATCAACCTGGTGAACCTCCTCTGCACTGCCTCCAAAGCCAGTATATCCTTCCTCAAGTAAGGAGACCAGAACTGCACACAGTACTCCAGGTGCGGCCTCACCAGTACCCTGTATAGTTGCAGCGTGACCTCCCTGCTCTTGAATTCAATCCCTCTAGCAATGAAGGACAACATTCCGTTTGCCTTCTTAATAACCAGTTTCACCTGCAAGCCAACTTTTTGCGATTCATGCACAAGCACTCCCAAGTCCCTCTGTACAACAGCATGCTGCAATCTTTCACCATTTAAATAATAATCTGCTCTTCTATTATTCCTTCCAAAGTGGATGATCTCGCATCTACCAACATTGTATTCCATCTGCCAGACCTTGGCCCACTCACTTAACCTATCTATATCCCTCTGCAGACTCTCCACATCCGCTGTACAATTTGCTTTTCCACTCAGTTTAGTGTCATCAGCAAATTTTGCTACACTACACTCAGTCCCCTCTTCCAAATCATCAATGTAAATGGTAAACAGCTGCGGGCCCAGCACCGACCCCTGCGGCACCCCACTCACCACTGACTGCCAACTGGAGAAACACCCATTTATACCAACTCTCTGCCTTCTGTTGGTTAACCAATCCACTATCCATGCCAATACACTTCCTCCGACTCTATGCATCCATATCTTATTTATAAGTCTCTTGTGCGGCACCTTATCGAACGCCTTCTGAAAATCCAAGTATACGACATCCACCTGTTCCCCTTATCCACTGCACTCATTCTATATTCTCTACCTCAAAAAATGAATGCCAACATAACATTCGCCTTCTTCACCACCAACTAACCTTTAGAATATCCTGCACAAGGACTCACAAGTCCCTTTGCATCTCTGCATTTTTGAATTCTCTCCCCATCTAAATAATAGTCTGCCCATTTATTTCTTCCACCAAAGTGCATGACCATACACTTCCCAACATTGTATTTCATTTGCCACTTCTGTGCCCATTCCCCTAAACTATCCAAGTCTCTCTGCAGGCTCTCTGTTTCCTCAACACTACCCACTCCTCCACCTATCTTTGTATCACTGGCAAATTTAGCCACAAATCCATTAATACCGTAGTCCAAATCATTGACATACATTGTAAAAAGCAGCGGTCCCAACACCGACCCCTGTGGAAATCCACTGGTAACCGGCAGCCAGCCAGAATAGGATCCCTTTATTCCCACTCTGTTTTCTGCCAATCAGCCAATGCCCCACCCATGCTAGTAACTCCTGTGCGGATTGGTGATAATACCTCCTCACTGACGATCAACACTGGTGCACCTCAGCGATGTGTGCTTAGTCCACTGTTCTACTCTCTGTATCCCATGACTGTGTGGCTAGGCATAGCTCAAATACCATCTATAAATTTGCTGACGATACAACCATTGCTAGTAGAATCTTAGATGGGGACAAGAGGGTGTACAGGAGTGAGATATGCCAACTAGTGGAATGGTGTCGCAGCAACAACCTGACACTCAACGTCAGTAAGATGAAAGAGCTGATTGTGGACTTCAGGAAGGGTAAGACGAAGGAACACATACCAATCCTCATAGGGGGATCAGAAGTGGAGAGAGTGAGCAGTTTCAAGATCTCTGAGGATCTAACCTGGACCCAACATATTGATGTAGTTATAAAGAAGGCAAGACAGCGACTGTACTTCATTATGAATTTGAAGAGATTTGGTATGTCAACAAGTACACTCAAAACTTCTATAGATGTACCGTGGAGAGCATGCTGACAGGCTGCATCACTGTCTGGAATGTGGGGGCTACTGCACAGGACCGAAAGAAGGTTGTAAATCTAGTCAGCTCCATCTTGGGTACTAGCCTACAAAGTACCCAGGACATCTTCAAGGAGCGGTGTCTCAGAAAGGCAGTGTCCATTATTAAGGACCTCCAGCACCCAGGGCATATCCTTTTCTCACTGTTACCATCAGGTAGGAGGTACAGAAGCCTGAAGGCACACACTCAATGATTTGGGAACAGCTTCTTCCCCTCTGCCATCTGATTCCTAGATGGACATTGAACTCTTGAATACTACCTCACTTTTTAAATATATTATTTTTGTTTTTGCACAATTTTTTAATCTATTCAATATACATATACTTTAATTCAGGGATCCCCAACTTTTTTTGCACTGCGGACCGATTTATTATTGACAACATTCTTGCGGACCGGCCGACCTGGGGGTAGGGGGCGGGGAGGGTAGGGTTGCCGACGGACAAGAGTAGCAGTCAAATACATTGTGTTTACACCAAGAAGACTACAATGACCATGAAGCCTCGCACGGGCACCTGTGTGAGTATGTGCGTTATGTGCCGATTTTGTTCTACAAATCGTTTTTGGCGATTCTCTTCGGGGGGGGGGGTTGTTAATCACAACCGGAATATAGGTGATAAGTGGCTAATACACTCAATTTTGTTTCTTAAAGGGATTATCTAATGAATTTAATATTAAACACACAGCGCATATTTTCTTCACATGAATATAGTGATAAGTCAATTACAGTATAAGTCACTTATAAGTCAATAGCATCATAACGTTTTAAGTAACGTTTGGATATTAAACACACAGCGCATATTTTCGCCGTATGAACATATAAAATCATTGCAACACACCAATATCGCTGAATCAGTGGGAGCCCTGGGCTCGTTTTCCTGCAACAAGACGGTCCCACCAGGGGAGATGGGAGACATCGATACTCGAAGGGGGTTCCTTATGTCCAGTCTATTCCACAATTTAGTTTTCGTTGCATTCGTTGCAGAGATATGTTGGAAATGGAAGCAACGTTTTCAGTGCTTTCGTGACTATCTCAGGATATTCAGCCTTGACTTTGATCTGGATTGCTGGCGGAGATGTTATGTCAAACATACTTTTCAGCCCGTCATCATTTGCAAGCTCGAGGAGTTGATCTTCTTCCCGCGCTGACATGACCGACGCGCGGGTAATGACCTCACATGCATAATGGCCTTGCGTGCATATAAGCTCAACAGAGGCCATGACAGGGAATGAGGAAAGGTGCAGCTGACTCATATCGCCAAATCATATCGTTTCCTCGCAGCCCGGTGGTTGGGGACCGCTGCTTTAATTGATTTACTTATTTTTGCTTTTTTTCTTTCCTATATTATGTATTGCATTGAGCTGCTGCTGCTAAGTTAAATTTCACGACACATGCCGGTGATGATATCCTGACTGTGCAAGTAAACTGGAATACTTGGGGGAAAGCCCACTCATTCCAGGAGGAGGACATACGGACTCCCTACGGAGGATGCCAGGATTGAATTCTGAACTCTGACCTGTTAAGACCAAAAATCATAAAAGCAGAATTAGGCCATTCAGCCCATCGAGTCTACATTGCCATTCTATCATGACTGTTCCCAGATCCCACTCAACCCCATACACTTGCCCTCTCACCATATGATTCGATACCTTGACTGGTCAGGAAACGATCAACTTCCGCCTTAAATATACCCACAGTCTTGGCCTCCACTACAGTCTGTGGCAGAGTATTCCACAGATTTACAACTCTCAGGCTAAAAAAAAAATCCTCTTTACCTCTGTTCTAAAAGGTCACCCCTCAGTTTTGAGGCTGGATACCCCCACCCTATCTAGTCCTTTCCGCATTCAGTAGGTTTCAATGATATGCCCCCAGTATTCTTCTAAACTCCAGTGAGTACAGGCATAAAGCTGCCAAATGCTCCTCATATGTTAACCCCTTCATTCCGGGAATCATCCTCGTGAACCTCCTCTGGACTCTCTCCAATGACAACACATCCTTCCTGAGATATGGGGCCCAAAACTGTTGACAATTTTGCAAGTGCGGTCTGACTAGTGTCTTATAAAGCCTCAGCATTATCTCCTTGCTTTTATATTCTATTCCCCTTGAAATAAATGCCAACATTGCATTTGCTTTCTTTAACACAGACTCAACCTGTGAATTAACCTTCTGGGAATTTTGCATGAGGACTCCTGAGACCCTTGGCACTTCTGAGTTTCAATGTTTGAACCTCCTCCGTATTTAGATAATAGTCCACACTATTGTTCCTTTTACCAAAATGCGTTATCATACATTTCCCAACGCTGCATTCCATTTGCCACTTTTTTGCCCATTCTTCCCATTTGTCCAAGGCCTGCTGTATTCGCATTGCTTCCTCAGCACTACCTACCCTTCCACTATTCTTCATATCATCCGCAAACTTTGCCACAAGGCCATCAATTCTATTATCCAAATCACTCGCTGTCTCCTGTCTGTCAGCCATTTTGCTATCCATGCCAGTATCTTTCCATTAAGCTGTAGGATTTTACCTTGCTAAGCAGCCTCATGTGTGGCACTTTATCAAATGCCTTCTGAAAATCCAAGTAAATGGCATCCACTGCCTCTCCTTTGTCCACCCTGCTTGTTACTTCATCGAAAAACTCAAACAAATGAGAGGCATTGATCGTGTGGGTTGTCAGAAGCTTTTTCCCAGGGCTGAAATGGCTAATGCAAGAGGGCACAGTTTTAAGGTGCTTGGAAGTAGGTGCAAAGGAGATGTCAGGTAACTTTTTTACGCTGAGAGTGGTGAATGCATGGAATGGGCTACCGGCAACAGTGGTGGAGGCGAATATGATAGGGTCTTTTAAGAGACTCCTGGATAGGTACATGGAGCTTAGAAAAGTAGAGGGCTATGGGTAACCCTAGGAAATTTCAATAGTAAGGACATGTTCTGCACAACTTTGTGGGCCGAAAGGCCTCTATTGTGCTGAAGGCTTTCTGGACTTATCAGGCAAGATTTCCATTTACAGAAACCATGCTGACTTTGACTTATTTTATCATTAGTCTCCAAGTATCTCGAATCCTCATCCTTAATAATAGACTCCAACACTTTCCCAACCACTGAGGTTAGGCTAACTGGCCAAAATTTCATTTCTTTTTGTCTTCCTGCCTTCTTAAAAAGTGGAGTGACATTTGCAATCTTTCAGTCCTCTGGGACCATGCCAGAATGAAGTGATTTTTGAACAATCATGACCAATGCATCCGTTATCTCTTCAGCAACCTCTCTCAGGACTCTGGGATGTAGTCCATCTGGTCCAGGTGACTTATTCACCTTAAGTCCTTTGAGTTTGCCTCGCACATTTTGCTTTGCAACAGCAATGGCTCTTACTCCTCCTGACACTCACTGACCTCTGGCACACTGCTCGTGTCTTCCACAGTGAATAGCATCATGATAACTGCTAAACTGCCGTGATTCATCCAGATGTTTGAGATCTGTGGTGCCTTGGTCATCCAGATGTTTGAGATCTGTGGTGACTTGGTCATCCAGATGTTTGAGATCTGTGGTGACTTGGTCATCCGGATGCGGAATTGGCTTTCCCACAGAAGAGAGGGCAGTGGGTTTTTCACTTTGGGAAGGGCTGGATACACATTACTCAGAGGCTGGAGTGGATGGATGTTCACCATGGGAGTGTGTAACCAGTGATGTGTCTGCTGGGACTTGTGTTTGTAATGTGTACTTACCAGTTGGGTGTCAATGCTGGAGAAACAATGAGTGAGTTTACCCAGATGTTGGTGCCACGTACATAAAATGCTGGAGGAACCCAGCAGATCAGGCAGTATGTTTAGAATTCCATCTTCTACACAATCTCTTGTGTTTATGTTGTTGGTGCTGTAGACAGTGAAAAAAGTTATCAGGAACACTGTACACAGGGCCCCTAGTGTTGTCAGTGATTCCCTCCCGTCCGTCCAATAATCTCTGACACCACCCGTCAGGCAGGAGGTTCTGTAGCTCTTTTCTCTCCATGGTGAACGAAGAGTTTGCTGCTGATTCTTGAGTGGAGAATTTGAGGGGATAAATTGACATGGCTTTAACGCTGTAATCAGCGAGTTGTTTTTTGTTTGTTTTTTTAGTGTCCCCTCTCACTGAGTGACTCCTCTCTGCCCCTCTATTAGAGAGAGCGAGGGAGCCTGTGGCATGTTGGCGTGTTGGGTGAACGATGAGTTTTTGTTGTACTGCAGATCATGGTTTCTCTTGGGGACTTTGCTATTGCTCGCTTGGTGAGGGAAGGGTGCTGAGGCTTTTCTCGTATGGGGTGGGGCAGGGCTGCTGCTCATGCATGGGAGGGCAGTTGGGGAGCTTTGACGTTCTATCATTTTTACTCTCACTCATTCTTTGGGGTACGCTTCTTTTTCCTGGATGTCTAAAGAGCAAGAATTTCAGGTTGTAAATTGTTTACCTTCTCTGATGTTAAATGAACTATCAAACTATTGAACTCTTAGGACAATGGCCTATTAGGATAGGAAACAGCTTTTTCCTGCAGGCCACAAGACTACTGATCTCCCTGCCACCACCCAGGTCTCATCACTTATGAAGTGCCAACAGTGTTTACTGTTTAATTTTTAACTTGCGTCGTAAATGAACCTGATTATTTGTGAATTTGTTAGTATAATATTACTTAGTGTGAGTTATACGTACTGTGTTGTGCCCCTTGGTCTGTGGAATATTGTTTCATTTGACCGTGTACATGTGTATGGTTGAATGACAATAAACTAAACTTGCACTTGTCTCGGAATATGGCTGCGTGGAGACCAGATGGAAAGATGGGCATTGCGATTGGATTCCATCTGTTAAACGGGATCCTGTAACCCGGTCAGTGTGGGCGAGACTGGCACAGATTCCTGTAACCCGGTCAGTGTGGGTGAGACTGGCAGAGATTCCTGTAACCCGGTCAGTGTGGGCGAGACTGGCAGAGATTCCTGTAACCTGGTCAGTGTAGGCCGGACTGGCAGAGGAGATCCTGTAACCCGGTCAGTGTAGGCCGGACTGGCAGAGGAGACCCTGTAACCCGGTCAGTGTGGGCGAGACTGGCAGAGATTCCTGTAACCCGGTCAGTGTGGGCCAGGCTGGAGTAAGGGGAATGGGGTTTGTTCCCATTCCCTGTAACCCTATCACTCTGGACCCAGTGGAGGGGTCACTAATTCTGTGTCCTGGTGTAGGTACGACAACCATCGCGAGGCAATCCTGAAGGGCGGACTGCATGGCGAGTTCGAGGACGACAGCTTGGACCTGCTGCAGTTCTTCACCAGTGCCTGTTACTCGGGTTACACTGACGACCAGGGGGTAGGAGGTGGAAAAGACCCACCCTCGCCGCAGACACGGGGGGGGGGTGGGGGGGGAGGTGGCTACTGCAGGGGATGTGGGATGAGTCGGGGGTGGGGTGGTGGGAGTGGGGATGGTTATAAGGGAATGAAGCTGCAGGGGGAAGGTGGTGTAGGTGGAACGGTGGTGTGTGGGTGAGGGGTTTGTGGTGTGGGTGGAATGGCGGTGTGGTGTGTGTGTGGGGTTTGTAGTGTGGGTGGGGAGGTTTATAGTGTGGGTGGAATGGTGGTGTGTGGGTGGGGGGGTTTATAGTGTGGGTGGAATGGCGGTGTGTGGGGGGGTTTGTGGGTGTGGGGTTTGTGGTGTGGGTGGGGGGGTTTATAGTGTGGGTGGAATGGCGGTGTGTGGGGGGGTTTGTGGGTGTGGGGTTTGTGGTGTGGGTGGGGGGGTTTATAGTGTGGGTGGAATGGTGGTGTGTGGGTGGGGGGTTTATAGTGTGGGTGGGGGGTTTGTGATGTGGGTGGAATGGCGGTGTGTGGGTGGGGGGTTTATAGTGTGGGTGGAATGGCGGTGTGTGGGGGGTTTATAGTGTGGGTGGGTGGAATGACGGTGTGTGGGTGGGGGGGTTTATAGTGTAGGTGGAATGGCGGTGTGTGGGGAGGGTTTGTGGTGTGGGTGGAATGGCAGTTTATAGTGTGGGGGGGGTTTGTGGGTGGGGGGTTTATATTGTGGGTGGGGGTTTGTGGTGTGGGTGGAATGGTGGTGTGTGGGGGTTTGTGGGTGTGGGGGTTTGTGGTGTGGGTGGAATGGCAGTTTATAGGGTGGGGGGTTTATATTGTGGTGTGGGTGGAATGGCGGTGTGTGGGTGGGGGGTTTATAGTGTAGGTGGAATGGCGGTGTGTGGGGGGGGTTTGTGGGTGTGGGGGTTTGTGGTGTGGGTGGAATGGTGGTGTGTGGAGGGGGTTTGCGGGTGGGGGGTTTATAGTGTGGGTGGGGGGTTTGTGATGTGGGTGGAATGGCGGTGTGTGGGTGGGGGGGTTTATAGTGTGGGTGGGTGGAATGACGGTGTGTGTGTGGGGTTTGTGATGTGGGTGGAATGGCGGTGTGTGGGTGAGGGGTTTGTGTCTGACTCTGTGCCCGGTTTGCAGGGTTTCTACGCTGTCTATCGTCATGTGTTTGACACCATCGCGGAGGAGGAGGTGGAGGGAGCCCCAAACCCACAAGGGCTCTTGTTCCCATCATTTGGACACTCCCAGAGTGACTATCAGACGGTGAGGGCCTCGGCTGACTCAGGGAGGGGGTGTGGGGGGGAGAGGAGTCTGGGGCAGTGGAGGGCGGTGATGGTGCTGGGACTGGCTGGCCTGCGATGTGTCCCTGTTTACCTGTGTGGGGTGATGAGTTCCCCTCACCCCGATGACGCCATGTCCCTCGCCCCCAGGTGGTCCACCCGTTCTATGCGCACTGGCAGAGTTTCTACACGCAGCGGACGATGGCCTGGCGAGAGCGGTTTGACACGCGGCAGGCAGTGAACCGGGGTGAGAAGCGAGCCATGGAACGGGAGAACCGGCGGCTGCGGGACAAGGCACGCAAGGAGCTCAGCCAGCTGGTCCGGCAGCTGGCGGCCTTCGTCCGGCGGCGGGACCCCCGGGTCCAGGCTCACCGGCAGCGGCTGCAGGAGCTGAATGCACAGAGGGAGCGGCGGGCGCAGGAACTGCAACGGGAGCAGGTGTTACAGCAGGCCAGGTAGGAGACGCCCCTGCCCCCTGTCAGCAGGCCAGGTAGGAGACATCCCGGGCTTCTCTATTTCAATCACCCCCTCCTCCTCCCGGCCAGCTTTGCCCCTCTCCTCCCATCTGCTGATCCCTCTACCCCTCGCAACCCCTTTCCCATCCTAACCCAAACCAACCCAACCCAACCCAACTCCCTGCCCACCACTATAGATTCCCCAGCCCTCCCCACTAGAACAAGGTCTGTAACTGTGAGTGTTTACTACACATTCGGAATGGGTGGACACAGTTTGTAAATTCAGTACAGTCCTGTAATGGCTGTAACACAGCTCCCTGGCAGACGTGGTCCACGTGTGTGCTGTTGTCTCCCGACACACTCTGGAGTCACTGCTACCTGATCACCCACTGTTCAGTGGTGCTAGAAAGTTTGTGAACCCTGCAGAATTTTCTCTGTTTCTGCATAAATGATCTAAAATGGAATCAGATCTTCACATAAGTCCTAAAACTAGATAGAGAACCCCATTAAATAAATAAGACAAAAACATTATACTTGTTCATTTATTTATTGAGAAAATGATCCAATATTACTCGTATTTGTTGGAAAAAGTTTTTGCACCTTTGCTGTCAGTAGCTGGTGTGATCCCCTTGTACAGCAATAACTTCAGCCAGACGTTTCCAGTAACAGTTATCAGTCCTGGATATCGGCTTGGAGGTATTTTAGGCCATTCCTCCTTACAAAACTGCTTCAACTCTGGGATGCTGGTGGGTTTCCTTGCATGAACTGCTTGCTTCAGTTCCTCTGTGATATTTCTATAGGATTAAGGTCAGTATTTTGACTTGGTCATTCCAAAACGTGAATTTTCTTCTTTTTAAACGATTGTTGATTTACCCTTGTGTTTCAGATCATTGTCTTGTTGCTTCATCCAACTTCTATTAAGCTTCAGATGATGGACCGCTACCCTGACATTCTCCTGTAAAATGTCTTGATACAATTTTGAATTCGTTGTTCCCCCAACGATTTCAAGCTGTCCAGGCCCTGAGACAGCAAAGCAGCCCCAAACCAGGATGATCTTTCCACCGTGTTTCACAGTTGGGATGAGGTTTTGGTGTTGGTGTGCAGTGCCCTTTTTCCTCCAAAAATAGCCATGTGCATTTCTGCTTTAAAAAATTCAACTTTTGTCTTATCTGTCCACAGAACATTGTCCCAGAAGTGTTGTAGAATATCCAGGTGGTCTTTTACAAAATTGAGATGTGCAGCAATGTCTTTTTTTAGGAGAGCAGTGGTTTCCTCTGTGGTGTCCTTCCATGAACACCATTCTAGTTCAGTGTTTTTCTTGTAGTGGATACATGAACAGAGACTTTAGCAAGTACACCCTATCCTGATTATATGCGAGGGATAGGTTCCTCAAAGTTAACGCATAATGTGAATAATTATTTAAATGGAGAAAATAGGAATGCGTTCCAAAGGGCTTTCTAAATATATTTTATCTGTAATTTATTCACATTTCCATACCAAAACGACACAAAAGCAGTACTACGAGCAACATTTGTATTATATTTAATCAATTTAAGGTAATATTCAATGTAATAAATCATAGAAAGTTAACATCCTCTGGTGTACAATACTCACCAACAGTGGCAGGTGAGTTCACTCCAGGAGATGAGTGGTGGTTGTGGTCGTCAGGATCATGTCAAGCACAGCAAGCGGTGAAGGAAGACTCACAGAACTCTTGGAACTGCTGGGAACAGAAGATTACAGTGATTTGAATAAAGTGGTGAGGGTTGTTTGCTTGGCAGCATTTTGTTTTTCAGCATAAATTTGCTTGTAGGGAAGAAGGGTTGACGGCAGGGAATGACTGAAATGCTGATTCTGTTCTAAACGTGGGTCCATGTCCATCGCCATTTGTGCCAAGTGTTCCGACTTCCACCATTCCCTCACCGTTGGTAAACTCCCGGGATTTTCAAAATTGTCTGTTACTTGCAGCATCTGAGAGATAGTTTGCCATAAAAAGAAAATACGTACGCCTTGAATGTGGATCACACTGGTCAAGTGGTTGAATCAGCGATGTTGTGTTAGGCAGCAGGAAACGCACTGTTAACTTAGGATGAATGCTGTCTAAAAGTTTAGGATGGGCTGGTGCATTGTCAAGCAACAAAAGAACTTTAAGGCAAGATTCTGTTCCCGGCAGTGGCGTCCCAGAGCTGTGTTACCTTCAGCTGATGCTGCGCTGTTTATAATTTCCAATCTTTTTTCAAGTGTTAAAGCAGCTCTCTGCCGCTCGGTGATGGCCCAGGACATGACATCGGACGCTTAGGAGGCATAGTTAAATATTTCAAGCACAAAATCACTGCACCATAGGTAAAACCAACAAAAGTTTAAGATCGCACATCCACACCTTGCCAAAACCAATGCGAGAGTGGCGGGAGTGAAATTGTGAGGCGCGTGCACCTGACTTGTATTGGTGGGAAAGTGGTGCTTCTCGTCCCAGCAGCGAGACTGTGAAGCGTGTGCACGTGACTTGTATTGGCGGGAAGCAGTGCTCCTCGCATAACTGTGAGTTTTGGACACGTATAACGAGACATTGGTAGAAATGGGTTCCTCGCATAACTGTGAATCCGCATAGTCTGAAGACGCATATAAGGAGGGTAGGGTGTACAAGAGATTTCTGCAGGTCTTTTGCCGTTACCGTTGGGTTCTTTTTCACCTCCTTCATCATTGCAAATTGTGCTCTTGGTGTGGTCTTTGCAGGATGCCCAATCCTAGGGAGAGTAGCAACTACTGAATTTCCTCCATTTGTAGAAAATTTCTCTACTGTGGACTGATGAATACTCAGGTCTTTAGAAATGCTTTCGTCGCCTTTTCCAGCTTCATGTATCTCTACATTGCTTCTGAGGTCCTAAGGTTTTAAATTGAGGCACGGTGCACATAAACAGATCTTTCTTGAGAAGAGCAGGCTCTGCCAGTAACCTGACTGTGTCTTTTCTGTAGGGCAGGGTGCCTCTACAACCCACACCTCCAATCTCATCTCATTGATTGGAACACTGGCTGTGAATAGCTTTTGTAGAAGGCGTTACTCCAGAGGTTCACACACTTTTTCCAACAAATACGTGTAATATTGGATCATTTTCTCAATAAGTAAAAGAACAAGTATGTTTTGCGTTATTTATTTAATTGTGTTCTCTTTATTTAGTTTTAGGGCTTGCTTGAATATCTGATCACATTTCAATAGGTACATTTAATGTCAGAGAAACGTATATCCTAAAATTCTTTTTCTTCGCAGATATCGACAAAAATCGAGGTGCCCTTAAAAAAAAAAATTTAGGTCATATTTATGCAGAAATAGATGAAATTATTCAGGGTTCGCAAACTTTTCAGCACCACCGTACACTCTCCTGTGTTCGTGCCAAGCAATGACCTTGCACTTTCCTGTGTCCTATCCCTCCTGCTGTGTTCTCTCCCACCTGCCCTGTTTCCGTCAGCATGGCCTAAGGTGCTTGGGCCCTTCGGCCTGTGTGTAGCATTAGAACAAGGGCTGTTAGCGTGAGGATGTTTCTTCCCCCAGGCCGTAAGCTTAGTGAACTCCCTGACACCACCCAGGTCTCATCATGTCAGTAATGTCATTCTGTTTATATTTTAACTTGTACATGGGACCTTAAGCTAACTGTCAGTGTCCTACAATATATTTTACTTGTGGTAACATTACTTTGTGTGTGTGTGATGTACAGTGATGTGCACCTTGGTCCGGAGGAACGACATTTCGTTTGGTGTTATATGTGTGTACAGTTGAATGTCAATGAACTTGAACTTGGGGCTGGAGTCCAGTCTCTGCTACATCCCGGCCTTTGCTTTCTGTCCAGTCTGTGTCAGTGTATCACCCCAGTCTATGAGATCTGACCTCCTGAGTGGGGCTTGACTGAATGGGGGAGGGGAGGGGGGCATTGCTCTGCCTGGGGTTGTCTGTGGGGTGAGGGTGGTCTGAGCGTCTTGTGTGTGAGAGTGGACACAGTCGGTGTGGCCCCCCCCCCCCACCAACCCTGACGCTGTGTGTGCCTGCAGGCTGGCCGAGCAGTACGAGGAACAGCACTGGGTGACGCTGTCGGATCTGGAGAGAGAGCTGCAGCAGATGGAGGAGCAGTACCAGAGGGAGTTTGGTGACCAATCCGACAACGAGCAGGAGGGCTGTGAGCAAGGTAGGGAACTGTCTGTGCTCTCCCTTTCCCGACCCTCCCCTTGCGCTGGGGATTTCCTATATGTGTGGGGGTGGTGGGGAGGGGTCAGTTCTCTCCCACCCTCGGGAAACCAGCCTGGGTGGGTTGGGGGGAAAGAGCGGCTATTTATACTCCTCCCCATACTCCGCCTGTGGCCCTGGAGGAGGAGGACTGGGCTGCAAGGCTCCGACCCTGCGCCCCCGCTTGTGTGGGGGTCAGCATGGTGACAGTGGACCGAATCGCTCACCGCAGAGGACAGGGCTCCTCACCTGCTCTGTCCACCCTGGGGCTGCACCTTACTGGCTGCAGTGACTGTGTACGGTCACTGTGCCTACCAAACCACCCCCCGATCTCCCCACCCCTCTGCCCGCTGACTGCGCTGATCTCTCCACCAGCCCTCCTGTGGTGACACTGTGGCTTGTTTCAGACGGTGATGGAGGGCCAGGGACAGACGACACTGATGACGAGGGTCTATTCTGCCCTGCTTGTGAACGAATCTTCCAGACTGCAAAGGCGTGAGTGTGTCTTCACCCATGGTGGGGGAATAAGCTGGGGACACCCTAACACTTCTCCCAATCAGCAATCCTTTTCCCTCTCCCATTCCTCCTTCACTAGGAACTGCCAGGGTCCCACCCCCACCTTCGATCTGAACTAGGGGAGCAGCTAGGGTCCCCTTCCACTGCCTCCTGGCATTGCCAGAGGAGCCTGTCTGAACAAAGACCAGAGCAACACTCTCCTCCAGTTCCCCAGGGTCGTGCTTGTAACAGGTGGTCAGGTGTTCCTACCAGACAGTCTTCGGCACCACCTGTCCAAGCCCCGGCCCTCTGCGAGGGGCTCCGTCCCCTCTCCCACCCCCGGCCCTCTGCGAGGGGCTCCGTCCCCTCTCCCGCCCCCAGCCCTCTGCGAGGGGCTCCGTCCCCTCTCCCGCCCCCGGCCCTCTGCGAGGGGCTCCGTCCCCTCTCCCACCCCCAGCCCTCTGCGAGGGGCTCCGTCCCCTCTCCCGTCCCCGGCCCTCTTTCAAGCGTTCTAATTGTACCCCCCCACCACCACTTCCTTTGGCAGTTCATTCCGTACACCCTGCAGCCTCCGTGTGGAATAAGTTACTGCTCAGGTCCCTGTTAAATCTTTCCCTGTGTGGCGCCACAGAATCGTAGCCGTTAGCACCATGTTATCACAGCTCATAGCGTCGTAGTTCATTCCCGGCGTTCTACGTACGTCAGTTTGTCCGTCCTTCCCGTGTGCAGAATTCCCTGGGTGCTCCGGTTTCACTGTGGGTTAGCAGGTCATTGTAAATTGTCCTGTGATTGGACTGGGGTCAGATCAGTGGCTGGCTGGGCGGTGCAGTTTGTTTGACTGGAAAGCTGGTTCAGCACTGTGACCATCCACCTTAACTTCAGTATTTTATAAACCATTGAAAGGTCACCCACAGCCTCCTTCGCTCCCGTGAAAACAGTCCCAGCCAGTCCAGTCTCTCCTTGTAACTCCAGCCCCAGTCCTGCCAACATCCTGGTAAATGGTTTCCAAACCCTGTCGAACATAAGGCCATCCTTTTGTCTGTTCCACAACACTGCGCGGGGCCTTGCTGCATGTACACTGCATGCTGCCAAGGGGGTTGGAGGGTGGTGCGGAAGGACTGTACTGGAGGACGAGTTTGGGCTCAGGGAGCCGCTGAATGTGATCTGGTGATCTTGCAGCTTGAGGAACCACGAAAAGTCCAAGAAGCACAGGGAGATGGTGGCCATGCTGAGGCAGCAGCTACAGGCCGAGGAACTGCAGCTCCAAGCAGCTCAGGACAGCCAGGAGTCGCCCCCAGGGCAGCCGAGGTACGGCTTCTGGAGCGTGGCAGCATGGAGGGACGGGGGGTGCGGGGGAGGTGGATGGAGGATGAGGCTGCTGTCTGGGAGGTTGGCTGGTGCCACTCCGGAGGGTTTAAACTCATTTTGCAGAGAAATGGGAGCCTGATCACCAGCTCAAAGCCTCCACTCGGTCTTAGACCAGCACTTAATTACCTGGAACATTGGAAATTGAGGGGGTGTCCTGATAGAGGTAGAAAAGGTCACGAGGGACATGGACAAGGTGAAAGCGGTCTTTTTTTCCCCAGAGTTGTACTAAAAGCAAGAGAGCTTAGGCTTAAGTTCAGACGAGAGATTTAAAAAGGACATCATGGGTTGCTTCTTCACAGAGATGAGCTGCCAGAGTTGGTGGGTGAGACGGGCTCATTAGCAACATTTAAAGCCATCTTGATGTTCATGGATCCAAGAGGTTTACTGATCTATAGGCCAAACTCGGGCAGATGGGACTGGCTCGCTGTGTGGACGAGTTGGACATGGCCGGAGATTGTGTAGGGAATGACAAACAGGAGCAAGGGTGTAGAGAAGGTAAGGATGAGGGGTTGCAGTCTGTATATTTTAATACTGGGAGTTTATGGGTGGGGGGGGGGGGAGATGGAGGAACATGGAACTAGGCAGCTGTGGCCAGTACAGAAAGGGGAAAGGAACGGGATTCTTAGTGTTCTTGCGTTTTGATGAAAGAGAGGGTGGTGAAAGGTGTGTGGCGGTGGGGAGTTAATATCACAGCTGCACTCCGGGAACACAACTGAGGCTCGCTCACTCATTCTATTCGGAGAGAATCAAAAATATGAAAGATGTAATCATTCTCTCAGGATTACACTACAGAACCCTTAGCAGCTACCAACACACTAAAGGACAGATGTGCAGACAGGTTAGGGAAAGGTGCAAAATGTCATCTTGTGGGTGACCTCAACTACTTCCATTTTGACTAGCGCCTCCTTTGTGCTGACCTATACAAAACGCTGGAGGAAAGTGGGCTCTGGCCAGTGACCAATCTGGACATCGGAAGTTTGAGAGGAGGGGATTTCACTCGGGTCCACTACCCAAGTAGAAAAAGGAAGCGGTGGGTCAGGGCAGCATAATAGAGCTTTGACCAGAGACCTGCGTTTGGAATTGATTTGCACGAGCAAATTAAAGGAAGGTGGGGTAAGCGCAGCAGCAATCGTCTGAGTGGACAGTCAGTGGTGATCTTGAGGAACATAAGAGAGGTTTCTTATGTTCAGTCAGAGAAAGCAAAGAAAAGATAAACTCTAGGTTAAGTTCTTTTTCCTTTCCTCCTTTATATCAGTTCAGCTAGGACAGCAGAGATTGCCAGCAGGGTAGTTGACTGCTCCTCTTGCAGGAAGTGGGAAGGCAGGAAGATCTCCAATGTCCCTGCGGACTACAATTGTGAGAAGTGCATCCAGCTGCAGCTTCTAACAATCCGCATTAAGTAGTCGGAGCTGGAACTGGATGAACTCCGGATTATTTGGGAAGCTGCAGGGGTGATAGATAGGACATATAGCGAGGCAATTACACCCAAGGTGCAGGGCACAGGAAACTGGATGACAGTCGGGAAGGGGAAAGGGGTTAAGGAGCCAGTGCAGAGTACCCCTGTGGCCATCCCCCTCAACAACAGGTACAACACTTTGGATACTGTTGGGGGAAGACCTACTGGAGAAAACTCAGTGATTTGGTCTCTGGCACTGAGCCTGCCACTGTGACTCAGAAAGGAAGGGGGAGAAGAGGCGTGCTGTGGTGATGGGGGATTTGTTAGGGGAACGAACAGGACTTTACATGAACTTTAGTAAGGCACTTGACAAGGGACCACATGGGAGGCTGGTCAAGAAGGTTCAGTCGCTCGGCATTCAGGGTGAGGTAGTAAATTGAATTGGACATTGGCTTTGTGGGAGAAGCCAGAGAGTGGTAGTAGATGGTTATCTCTGACTGGAGGCCTGTGACTAGTAGTGTGCCACAGGATTCAATGCTGGGTCCTTCGTTGGTTGTCATCTATATCAATGATCTAGACAACAATGTGATTTACTGGATCTGCAAATTTGCAGTGGAAACCAAGACTGGGGGTGTAGATGACAACGAGGAAGGCTGTCATGGCTTGCAGAAGGAGCTGCATCAGCCAGAAAAATGGCAACACACGCACAAAATGCTGATGAACACAGCAGGCCAGGCAGCATCTATAGAAAGAGGTACAGTCGACGTTTCGGGCTGAGACCCTTCCACCAGCATTTTGTGTGTGTTGCTTGAATTTCCAGCATCTGCAGATTTCCTCGTGTTTGTGCTGAAAAATGGCAGATGGAATTTAATGCAGACAAGTGCAAGGTGTTGCACTTTGGTAGGACCAACCAGAGTGGGTCCTTCTTTCTTTATCTATCTTTTTATTGATTTTTTAAAAAGTACAACAACAAGAGGAGGATTATCTCAGATATCTATATCGATAACAATACACGTAAAAAGTAAAATAAACATTGTCAAGATCATACATAGTATTAATCTAATAGTGTATAATAAAAATAAGATAATCAATTCTCTTATCATTTCATAAAAAGAAAAAAAGACAGAAACTTTTATAATTTTATGTACGGGGAAAAAAAACACTATTCTCTATAAACAAAAGCAAAAAATAATTTAAAAAATAAAAGAAAAAAAAAAGGGACTGGGCAACCCATATTGAGAGTAAAGCAAGAAAAAAGAGAAACTTTCTGATCAAATCCAAAGTTTCGACAAAGTAACTGGAAGAGCAATAGATCAAACCATATGAAAATATTGAATAAAAGGTCGCCAGGTTTCTTCAAATTTAAAGGATGTATCAAATGTCGGACTTCTTATTTTCTCTAAACTTAGACAAGACATGATGGAGGAAAGCCAATAAAAAACAGTAGATGGATTAGAGTCCTTCCATTTCAGCAAAATGGCTCTCCTAGCCAATAAAGTTTAAAAGCTATCATCCGTTGAGCGGACCTGCTTCCGGTGGAATGATCCCAAAAATTGCTGTAAATAAATTCAGTTGTAGGTCCAAAACTCAAAACTTTTGATGAAGTTTTAAAGACATCTTTCCAAAAATTATCTATCTTGATACAAGACCAAAACATATGAGTTAAAGTAGCCACCTCAATATTACATCTGTCACAAATAGGATTGACATAGAACGTAGAACAGTACAACACAGTACAGGCCCTTCGGCCCACAATGTTGTGCCGACCCTCAAACCCTGCCTCCCATATAACCCCCCACCTTAAATTCCTCCATATACCTGTCTAGTAGTCTCTTAAACTTCACTAGTGTATCTGCCTCCACCACTGACTCAGGCAGTGCATTCCACGCACCAACCACTCCGAGTAAAAAACCTTCCTCTAATATCCCCCTTGGACTTCCCACCCCTTACCTTAAAGCCATGTCCTCTTCTAATATAAGTTAATATTGGAAAAAATATGGGCTTATTTATCCTTTGACATATGTGCCCGATGTACTACCTTGAACTGTATCAGGGAATGACAAGCACAAATAGATGAGGTATTTACCAAATGAAAAATTTTATCCCATTGATTATCTGAAAGTGACTCTCCAAATTCCAATTTCCAAGCACCTTTAATTTTATTGTTAGATAACTTTTGCAAATTCAATAACCATTTATAAATTATAGCTATCAGTCCTTTTTGAGATGGTTTAACCTGAAAAAGAGTATCTATCATATTGGGTGGATAGGCAGCGAAAATTTGGAGATATATACTTTGAGTATATATCTGACTTTTCGATTTCAAAAGTTGCTGCTCAATGGGAAAAGTCAGAAGCGGATCGTACTGTGTTTGAAGTTCCACCCTTGTATAGATTTTCACTAGGTGTTACTGAGTAAACTTTATCTATTTCTTTAATCCTGTTAGTAATCACTGAAAATTCCGCTTTAGTTTTCCTTCTTAAAGCTACTGAATGAGATTATTTGTCCCCTAAGGATTTCATTGCATCCCAAATAACCAAATTTGACATACCCTCAGTTGTATTTAATTCAAAAATTAGAGAAATTCGCTCTTTAATAAAACTTACAAATGCATGTAGCAGTGTAGCATTAAATCTCCACTGAGATGCATTCCGTATATTGTAAGGGAACTTCAGTATTTGTTTCGTGGGCGCAAGACATTGGTGAGGCCTAATTTGGAGTATTGTGTGCAGTTTTGGTCATCTACCTACAGGAAAGATGTAAACAAGACTGAAAGAATACAGAGAAAATTTACAAGGATCTTGCCTGGTCTAGAGGACCTGAGTTAAGAGGAGATTTGATAGAGATATACAAAATTATGAGGGTAAATGCAAGAAGGGTTTTTCCACTGAGGTTGGGTGGGACTAGAACTATAGGTCATAGGTTGAGGGTGAAAGGTGAAAAGTTTAAGGGGATCTAGGTAATGATAGGAATCTAGAAGATTATAAGGCTTGCAGGAAGGAGCTTAAGAATGAAATTTGGAGAGCCAGAAGGGGCCATGGGAAGGCCTTGGCGGGCAGTTAAAGAAAACCTAAGGCATTCTACAAGTATGTAAAGAGCAAAAGGATAAGATGTGAGATAACAGGACCAAACAAGTGTGACAGTGGAAAAGTGTGTATGGAACCGGAGGAAATAGCGGAGGTACTTAATGAATACTTTGCTTCAGTATTCACTACAGAAAAGGAACTTGGCATTCGTAGGGATAACTTTCAGTGGACTGAAAAGCTTGAGCATGTAGATATTAAGGAAGAGGATGTGATGGAGCTTTTGGAAAGCATCAAGTTGGATAAGTCACCAGGACCGGACGGGATGTACCCCAGGCTACTGTGGGAAGCGAGGGAGGAGATTGATGAGTCTCTGGCAATGACCTTTGCATCAGCAATGCGGACGGGAGAGGTTTTGGAGGATTGAAGGGTTGCGGATGTTGTTCCTTTATTCAAGAAAGGGAGTAGGGATAGCCCAGGAAATTATAGACCAGTGAGTCTTACTTCAGTGGTTGGTAAGTTGATGGAGAAGATCCTAAGAGGCAGGATTTATGAACATTTGGAAAGGCATAATATGATTAGGAATAGTCAGCATGGCTTTGTGAAAGGCAGGTTGTGCCTTACGAGCCTGATTGAATTTTTTGAGGATGTGGACTAAACACATTGATGAAGGAAGAGCAGTAGACGTAGTGTATGTGAATTTCAGCAAGGCATTTAATAAGGTACCCCATGCAAGGCTTATTGAGAAAGTAAGGAGGCACGGGATCCAAGGAGACATTGCTTTATGGATTCTGAACTGGCTTGCCCACAGAAGGCAAAGAGTGGTTGTAGATGGGTCATATTCTGCATGGAGGTCGGTGAACAGTGGTGTGCCTCAGGGATCTGTTCTGGGACCCTTCTCTTCGTGATCTTTATAAATGACCTGGATGGGGAAGTGGAGGGATAGGTTAGTAAATTTGCTGATGACGCAAAGGTTGGGGGTGTTGTGGATAGTGTGGAGGGCTGTCAGAGGTTACAATGGGACATTGATAGGATGCAAAACTGGGCTGAGAAGTGGCAGGTGGAGTTCAACCCAGATAAGTGTGAGATGGTTCATTTTGGTAGGTCAAATTTGATGGCAGAATATAGCATTAATGGTAAGACTCTTGGCAGTGTGGAGGATCAGAGGGATCTTGGGGTCCAAGTCCATAGGACACTCAAAGCTGCTACGCAGGTTAACTCTGTGGTTAAGAAAGCATACGGTGCATTGGCCTTCATCAATCATGGGATTGAATTTAGGAGCTGAGAGGTAATGTTGCAGCTATATAGGACCCTAGTCAGACCCCACTTGGAGTACTGTGCTCAGTTCTGGTCGCCTCACTACAGGAAGAACATGGAAACCATAGAAAAGGTGCAGAGGAGATTTACAAGGATGTTGCCTGGATTGGGGAGCATTCTTTGTGAGAATAGATTGAGTGAACTCAGCCTTTTCTCCTCGGAGCGACGGAGGATGAGAGGTGACCTGGTAGAGGTGTACAAGATAATGAGAGGCATTGATGGTGTGGATAGTCAGAGGCTTTTACCCAGGGCTGAAATGGCTAGCACGAAAAGGCTAGCTTTAAGGTGCTTGGAAGTATGTACAGAGGAGGTGTCAGGGGTAGGTTTTTTACGCAGAGAGTGGTGAGTGTGTGGAATGGGCTGCTGGCGGCGGTGGTGGAGGTGGAAACGATAGGGTCTTTTAAGAGACTCCTGGATGGCTACATGGAGCTTAGAAAAATGGAGGGTTATGGGTAAAGCCTAGGTAGTTCTAAGGTAGGGACGTGTTCAGCACAGCTTTGTGGGCCGAAGGGCCTGTATTGTGCTGAGGTTTTCTATGTTTCTATGACATGAGGGAAAACTTCTTCACTCAGAGGGTTGTGAGTGTGGAGCGAGCTGCAGCACAAGCGGTGCATGTGAGGTTAATTTCAAAGTTTTAGAGAAGTTTGGATCGGTACACATATGGTAGGGGTATGGAGGGCTATGGTCCGGTGCAGATTGATAGAAGTAGGTAGTTTAAATAGTTTCCGCAGTGACTAGATGGGCAGATTGGCCTGTTTCTGTGCTGTACTTCTCTATGTCTAGGAATAAGCAGCCAACGTTTCTGGCTGAGACCTTTGATCAGGACCTAATTAGTGCAAGAGGTTTAGATTGGACAGAATTTGTTACACACATCCGGGAGGCTTTCTTAAATCAATATATAGATTGTCAAACAACAATAGGAGCTATACAGAAGCTCGTGTTATGTAAGAGTCAGTGAAAGAACAGCAACCACAACTTGTTATGTTCTGTGGCTGCCTGTTAGACAAATGTGAATGCTGTATATGGTATATGTGAGAGTAAGAGTTTGGCACGGACTATAAGGGCCAAGGTGGCCTGTTTCCGTGCTGTAATTGTTATATGGTTGTACATACTTCGATAATAATTGGACTTTGAACTTTGAGATGAGACCATAAGACAGAGAAGAACTGTTAAGCCATTCAGCTGCCTCCATTACCTACTCTTAAGGTAATTAGATTTAGAGTATTATCCGTGTGTGTCTGTGTGTGTGTGTGTCTTTTCTTGCAGACAAACTTAATAAACCCATAGAATAATAACCATGAGAATCAATGAAAGACGGCACCAAATGGATGTTCAGCCAAAAGGGAACAAACTATGCGAATACGAAAAGAAAGAAATCATAATAATAAATAAGCAATAAATATTGAGAATAAGAGTCCTTGAAAGTGAGCCCAGAGGTTGTGGGAACATTTCAGTGATGAGGCAAATGAAATTAAGTGAAGTTATCTCCTTTGGTTCAAAAGACTGATCATTGAGGGGTAATAACTGTTCCTGAACCTGGTGGTGTTAGTCCTGAGGCTGCTGTTCCTCCTTCCTGATGGCAGCAGTGAGAAGAGAGCACGTCCTGGGCAGTCGGGGTCCCTGACGATGGATGTTGCAGATGTGCTCAATGGTGGGGGGTGGGGGGTGTGGGGAGAGGGCTTTACCCGTGATGGACTGAGCTGCAGTCATCACTTTTTGTGGGGTTTTCTGTTCAAGGGCATTGGTGTTTCCATACCAGGCTGTGATGCAGCCAGTCAATATACTCTCCACCACACATCTACAGAAGTTTGACAAAAGTTTTAGACAGGTCCTCCAAAATATTAACACCATGAAATTTAAAGTGGCTGACCCTCTCCACCTCTCTGATATTGAATTTGTAAATTTGCAGGTGGTTAGTGGTATTGTGGTGTCACGTACCCCGTGACGGGTTAAAGAACCAGCAGAGATGGAAAACACTTTGGAGTCCAGAGGTGTTGTGGTTGATCGAGGAAACCGATGCTGTTGATTCTTCCCGTTGTCCTCCGAAATCCTTTAGAAGTCACCGAATGTGACCACAACAAGGGGACCATTTTCTGTGGTGGAGTTATCAACCCAGGCGAGGGTTGGACACACCAATAACTTCCCACTGGTCACACCTTTTCCATACTGCGAGAGCCACTGATCGATTCTCCAGATCGATCCTCTAAAAACTCACCTTTCTGTGGGCACAACAAAGCTCGTCCAGTGTCCAAAATCATATGTGTCTAACAACCAGCTGATCTTCTATTTATCTCAGCATGCTGAACACCAGCTGTCCATCAAGTAGCTTCTCCCTTCTCTCTCTGTAGGAACTCAGAAGCTGGCAGTGTCCTTGCAGAAATCCCAAACAAACTGTGAACAATCTTCGCCTCTCTCTCTCTTAATAACAAGGTGTTTGTGCTGTACAGCTCTCCCTCTCTTTTTAAAAGCACAGTTCATAAGGGATAATTCAGGATCCCGTCACAGTGGATAGTGAAGAAGGTTGACAAAAAAATACAACAGGATAGAAGTTATTTACAGATGTCTGCTGAGAAATGGCAGATGGAGTTTAACCCAGATAAATGTGAGGTGTTACACCTCAGTAGGGCAAATGCAAGGAGACAGTACAGTGCAGTCATTGGCAAGATCCCTAAGTGTTGCTGAGCGGAGTGATCTTGGGGTCCAAGTTCATAGCTCCTTGAAAGTGTCTGCACAGGTGGTTAAGGTGGTTAAGTAAGCATATGGAATACTCGCTTTTATTAGTCAAGGCATTGAGTTCAAAAGTCAAGAGGTTATGTTGCAACTTTATAAAACTCTGGTTTGGCCACATCTGGAGCATTGTGTACATTTCTGGTCGCCCTGCTGAGGCTTTGGAAAGGGTGTGGGGAGTTTTACCAGCATGCTGCCTGGATTAGAGGGCATTTGCTATCATGAGAGGCTGGATAGACTTGGGTTGTTTTGTCTGGACCGGCGGAGCCTGAGGGAAAATTTCGTGGAGGATTATAAAATCGTGAGAGGCAATGACAGAGTGGGCAGCCAGTCTCTGTTTCCCAGGGTTGAAATGTCTCATACCAGACGTGTGTTTAAGATGACAGAGTCATTTTAAAGGAGAGGTGAGGGACAAGTGGGATAGGTGCCTGGAAAGCACTGCCCCGGCCCGGGGTGATGGTAGAGGCTTTATAAGTGTGCAAGGGATATGGGCGCTTTCTTGACAGAACGGATTAGTTTAGTTTAGTTAAAGTTTAACTAGTCTGGTAGACCGAAGGGCCTGTCCCTGTGGTATGCAGGAGTGGGGGGGGGGGGTCCGTAGGTAGTGGGGCTGAGCCCCCCCCCCAACTCCACCACTCACCTCATGTCTTGCCTTTTCTTTAGACCTTCCAAGAAGCACAAGAGGAAAAAGCAGCAGAAGGTGAGGGATGAATGTCAGGGTCTGCAGCTTGGGGGTGGGGTGTCTGTGTGCACGTGGAGAGCTGTTGCTGTTGGTGCACAGGGTGGGGTTCGCGTAGCTACTGGGTCGAAGGCAGTGTAGACGTATGGGGTGGGGTCTGTGTACATTCTGGGCAGTGTATACGTATGGGGTGGGGCCCGTGTACATGCTGGACAGTGTACACAAGGGCTGGGGTCCGTGTACATGCTGGACAGTGTACACAAGGGCTGGGGTCCGTATACATGCTGGGCAGTGTACACGTAAGGGCTGGGGCCCGTGTACATGCTGGGCAGTGTAGACATAAGGGGTGGGGCCCATGTACATGCTGGACAGTGTACACAAGGGCTGGGGCCCGTATACATGGCAGTGTACACAAGGGCTGGGGCCCGTATACATGCTGGACAGTGTATACGTATGGGGTGGGGCCCGTGTACATGCTGGACAGTGTAGACATAAGGGGTGGGGCCCATGTACATGCTGGACAGTGTACACAAGGGCTGGGGCCCGTATACATGGCAGTGTACACAAGGGCTGGGGCCCGTATACATGCTGGACAGTGTATACGTATGGGGTGGGGCCCGTGTACATGCTGGTCGGTGTACACAAGGGCTGGGGCCCGTGTACATGCTGGACAGTGTACACAAGGGCTGGGGCCCGTATACATGCTGGACAGTGTAGACGTAAGGGGTGGGGCCCGTGTACATGCTGGACAGTGTACACAATGGCTGGGGTCTGTATACATGCTGGGCAGTGGACACAATGGCTGGGGTCTGTATACATGCTGGGCAGTGTACATAAGGGCTGGGGTCTGTATACATGCTGGGCAGTGGACACAATGGCTGGGGTCTGTATACATGCTGGGCAGTGTAGACGTAAGGGGTGGGGCCCGTGTACATGCTGGACAGTGTAGACGTAAGGGGTGGGGCCCGTGTACATGCTGGACAGTGTACACAATGGCTGGGGTCTGTATACATGCTGGGCAGTGGACACAATGGCTGGGGTCTGTATACATGCTGGGCAGTGTACATAAGGGCTGGGGTCTGTATACATGCTGGGCAGTGTACATAAGGGCTGGGGTCTGTATACATGCTGGACAGTGGACACAATGGTTGGGGTCTGTATACATGCTGGGCAGTGTAGACGTAAGGGGTGGGGCCCGTGTACATGCTGGACAGTGTAGACGTAAGGGGTGGGGCCCATGTACATGCTGGGCAGTGTACATAAGGGCTGGGGTCTGTATACATGGTGGGCAGTGGACACATAAGGACAGAGTCCACAAGTCTCTGGTTGCTGTTGACGACCATCACTCTCCCCGGAGTGTTGCAGTTCCGGCTTCCGGGCCGATGGGTCTCACCCACCCAGTCCACCAGAGCTGACTTGCCTGCTCGGCCAGGACAGGCACGTTCCTCTCACCAGGATATGAGGCTGCCAGCCACCCTGGCCTGTCAAATGTGCGGCTGCTTGGGGCCACAGGAGAGAGCTGAGTGTCCAGTGTAGCTGCCCCAGCATGGACACGGCAAGCCCCCTCACGAGAGGTGCTGCCTCTCCCTGGACACCCCTCACTGACTCATCCTTGGGTAACTAGCAAGGGAACTCTTAAAACTAGCTTAACAACTGTAGAATGTGTGTGAGGCTTTACGTACAGGAAGAAGCTTTAAGGATAACTCATCCCCCGGCCTCTCTGAGCGACATCTGTCCCTCCCCTTGTGCGGCTTGCTGCTGCTAGAGTCAGGTCGAGCGCAGGCCTTTCAGCCCAACAGATCCGTGCTGACCATCACCCTGGATAGCTGCTTTCTCTGGTAAATGGGTGTACTGGGCTACACTGAAAACTTCCACAAGCCAACCACCCGCATCCAAGTTGGTGACAGCCAGCGGGGGGTGCTGCGGGGGTGTTTCATTGACACTGAGGTGTTCCTGTATCCACAGCTCTGTGAGCAGACATTGTCTCCTCTCCAGGTGTTGAGTGAAACTGTGGATCCCACTGACTTCGGGACGCGCAGTGCCTCAGGCAGCCGGTCCGAGTCGGAGGCTGACAGCGGTGAAGAGCACAAGAGGTGCCAGGATGGTGGCGAAGACCAGCGGCCCACACCTGGCATCTCACACACGGCCGAGCGGGAGGGGGCAGAGGGTGTGGTGTCCATAGAGGCTGAGGACACTGGTCAGCAGGAGAGGGTCCGGACACCGAGCCCTGCAGCACCAGAGCCGGCCCCCAGGTACTTCAGCTCAGTCCTCAGCTCTCACGTCTCCTCCTGCAGCTGGGGGTGGGTTCTGGGCAAGAGGGGCAGTGGGCTCAGAGAGTGGCCTCTCACTGGAGAGTCGGGGGTGAAGGGAGTTGTGGAGAAGGGCGGGGTTTGGGTTGTGGCAGGGATGATCTGAGCTGGTGGGAGGACTGGGTTGGGGCACAGTGTTTGGTGAGGTGGGCAGGTAGATGAGGGTCTGGGGCAAGCAGTGTGCAGCGTGGTCCGGGACGGGCAGACCACGGGGGAGGGGAGTGGGGTGGTCCGGGACGGGCAAACCACAGAAGTGGGGGGGGGGGAGTGGGGTAGTCTGGGATGGGCAGACACGGGGGGGGTGGGAGGAGAGTGGGGTGGTCTGGGACGGGCAGACACAGGGGGGGTCCGGGATGGGCAGACCATGGGGGTGGGGGGGTGGGAGTGTGGTGGTCCGGGACAGGCAGATCACGTGGGAGGGTGGGGAGGAGTGGACTCTGGGGGGGGGGGGGATCCAGGGGTGCACGTGGGGGTTCTGGGGTGAGCGGGCTGCTGTGTTGCTGGGTTCCCGGGATAAGCGGGCTGCCAGTTGACTCTCTCCCAATTTCCAGGGTCCCTAAAACCAAAGAAAAAAAAGGAAAACAACAGAAGCATTCGGGGAGGCGACAGGAACCGGTGAGTGTTGGGGAGGGTACATCTGTCCTTTAAACTGCCAACAGGAACATTCGGGGAGGTGGCAGGAACCGGTGAGTGGGGGGGAGGAGTCCCATCACACAGGACAGAGGCTGTGGGGAAACGTGGTGCTGAAATGTGAGTCAGACAAGGGAGCCCCGATTGTCAGAGTGAGAGTGTCGGTGCTGGTTTCTGTAACGGACGTGGTGTCTCTGCCACAGGAAAGGGTTCACTGATTAGCTGCTGGTCACAGGGCTGTAAGAAATTCAGAGGCGGAATATCGGGGAGAGGGGATTTTAAGGGAACCACGGGCATACACAGAGTAAAAGGGAGGTGAGAGTTGATATTGGACCACTGGAAAATGATGCTGGTGAGGTAGTAATGGGGGACAAAGAAATGGCAGATGAACTTAGTAAATACTTTGCATCTGTCTTCACTGTAGAAGACACTAACTGTGTGCCAGAGGATCATGTGTGTCAGGGAGCAGGAGTGAGTGCCATTGCTATTAAAAAAGGAAAAGGTGTTAGACAAACTGAAAGGTCTGGAGGTGGATAAGTCACCTGGGCCAGATGGACTACATCCAGAATCCTGAGAGAGGTTGCTGAAGATTGCAAATGTCACTGCACTCTTAAGAGAGGAAGGCAAATGAAAGGAAGTGATAGACCAGTTACAAACCCCCAGTGGTTGGGAAAGTGTTGGAGTCTATTATTAAGGATGTGGTTTCAAGGTACTTGGAGACTAATGATTAAATAAGTCAAAGTCAGCATGGTGGATCAGTATTGGGACCACTACTTCTCACGTTTGTCAGTGATTTAGATAATGGAATTGTTGTCTTTGTGGCAAAGTTTGTGGATGATATGAAGATAGGTGGAGGGGTAGGTATTGCTGAGGAAGCAATACGATTGCAGCAGGACTTAGATTGGAAGAGTGGACAAAAAATGTGGCAAGTGGAATACAGTGTTGGGAAATGTATGGTACTGCGTTTTGGTAAAAGGAACAATAGTGCTGACCATTATCGAAATGCGGAGAAGGTTCAAACATCAGAGATTCAGAGGGACTTGGGAGTCCTCGTGCAAGATCCCCAGAAAGTTGATTTACAGGTTGAGTCTGTAGTAAAGAAAGCAAATGCAATGTTGGCATTTATTTCAAGGGGAATAGACTATGAAAGCAAAGAGATAATGCTGAACCTTTATAAGACACTAGTCAGGCCGCACTTGGAGTACTGTCAACAGTTTTGGGCCCTGTATCTCTGGAAGGATGCATTGTCATTGGAGAGGGTCCAGAGGCAGATGATTCCAGGAATAAAAGGGTTAAATTATGAGGAGCAGTTGGTAGCTTTGGGTCTGTACTCACTGGAATTTAGAACAATGTGGGGAGGAGGGATCTCATTGAAATCTACCGAATGTTGAAAGGACCAGATAGGATGGATGTTTCCTATGGTGGGTGTATCTAGAACTAGAGGGCACAGTCTTAAAATTGAGGGGCGACCCTTTAGAACAGAGGTAAGGAGGAATTTTTTTTTTTTTTTACCTAGAGAGTAGTAAATCTATGGAATGCTCTGCCTCAGACTGCGGTGGAGGCCAAGTCTGTGGGTGTATTTAAGGTGGAAGTTGATCATTTTCTGATCAGTCAGGTTATCAAAGGATATGGCGAGAAAGCAGGTTTATGGGGTTGACTGGGATCTGGGATCAGTCATGATGGAATGGTAGAGCTGACTTGATGGGCTGAATGGCTTCAGTCTGCTCCTGTGTTTATGGTCTGAGGGAGAGAGGTGTCAGCGTAGCACAGACACACATGGGCTGTGAGGGTGTGTAACATAGGCGTGATGTTAAAGCTCACTGGTGTCCCGTCTGGGACAAAGTGATCAGCACATCTGGGGTCCCTCTGCCAGCCCAGGCCAGGACAAAATGATCGCTCAGAGAGATTAATACAATCAAGCCATCAAAGTAGTTACTTGGAAGGTAAATCCTCGCTAACACATCTGCCCCGAGTTCCCCAACACTGGCTCAGAGTAGATAGAGGGGACCCTGTAGTGGTCCTGTATTTAGATTTGCACAAGGCATGAGAAGTGATGGATGTGGGTTCAATTTCAGAGTTTAAGAGAAATGGAAATGGGTCTGTGAGTAGGAGGTTACAGAGGGTATGGTCCAGGGGCGGGTCAGTGGGACTAGGCAGATTAATAGTTTGGCCGAAGGGCCTCTTTCTGTGCTGTTCTGATTCTATTTGACAAGTTGTCCCAGTAGCAGTGTGTGTTCTGCAGGGAAGTGAACTTAGCATGGATTGCCACAATAATAGGGCTTCGATTTGGGAGGAGACGTCTCTTGGAGTGCCCCAAGATCAATTCTTGACCCTGAGTTCTGAGCTAGAGACCTGGAGGAGAAGGTGTGTTGTGATGAGGACCTTGTGACCCTGTAGTGGGACAGAAAACCCTGCATGTGGAGCTTGGGATGGGGAAGTGAGGTCAGGTCTCAGGAGCAGGTGGATGAGATTGGAGAGAGGTCTCTGCGTTCCTGTGCACCAGCTGCAGGCTGGCTTAGGGTATGGGGAGTGTGTTAAACAAAGAACAAAGGGCTACCATGTCTAGTTGATGTATATAGGAACTTCTCTCCAGTGGGCTGTGGACATCAGGATGGTATTTAAGAGACGGGGCAGAGGGGTGCAGTTCAGGGTTGTGGGAAACTGGGAGTATGGTCACACCGAATGGTGGGGAGGTGTGGGGCCCTGTCTGTGCACTAGGCTTTGGGGATAGGAGGGGGAATTCTCTCTGTGGGGTGTAGGATTTAACCCCTGGTGTGCTGGGGGTGTGTTAGGAACTGTCCCAAGGTGGGGGGGGGAGGGGGTGCAGGATTTAACCCCTGGTGTGCTGGGGGGGGTGTTAGGAACTGTCCCAAGGTGGGGGGGGGGAGGGGGTGCAGGATTTAACCCCTGGTGTGCTGGGGGTGTGTTAGGAACTGTCCCTAGGTGGGGTGTAGGATTTAACCCCTGGTGTGCTGGGGGGGTGTTAGGAACTGTCCCTAGGTGGGGTGCAGGATTTAACCCCTGGTGTGTTTGGTGTACCTGCAGGACCCGCTGAACTGTGTGATCTGTAACTGCCCGTTTTCATCCCGAAACAAACTGTTCGAGCACCTGCGAGCAACGGGGCACGCAGCAGCGGTGCCGGATCAGAGGGCAGCTGGCAGCCGGGCCTCTGGCGGGAAGCGGAGTAACCGATAATGCAACCGGGCCCGGTGTGGGGTGAGCGGCAGGGCCAGCCGGGTGTTGGAGCTTCCGCTGTGCGTGCAGAGACTGCCAGCACTGCGATTGGGAGTCGTGGCGTTGCCTGCCGCCCACAGCGCTGATGGAGCGAGGTCCCGAGCTCTCTTGCACTGGGTCACTGGACACTGTACACCCCGGCTGCCCACACTCCCCTCCTCGCTGGGTTCCCCGCCCCTCACAGCTGCTCCCAGAATTCCAACAACGGGCAGCCTCAGTGATAAATAAAGGAGCCGGCCCTGAACGGGGGAGAGACTCGATCAGTGTGCGAACCGGCCAGTGTACGTGCAGACTGCGGGGCGGAGGTGAGGACGGTAGTAAAAAGAATCTGCGTGTGCTGGGAGGGAGAGAGGGATGCTCAGTGGCAGGCTTCCACTGTGACTGGGCATTGACAGAATCCAGACGTCAGTGGCTACTGCTGGCCCTCTGGGAAACATCTATCCCCCCGACGCCCCACGGTGGTCTGTTTTCCAAGTCCATGGTCCAGCGCCCTGATCCGGTATGGAGTGGCTAAGTCACTTTGAAATATGCACTCCCTTCGTATGTCCGACAGCCAGACAGCTGAGGCACACACATCTGTGCCAGGTGTGTGCCTCAGGCTCTGTACTAGGGCAGTTTCAGTGGCAGGGTAGTGTTCAGCGAGAATGCTCCCATATCTCCATTCCCTGTAGGTGGTGACGGAGAGTTGGCTGCGGCCTTGTGGAGTGCAGGTCCTGGGAGAGATGGGACAGCTCCTGGTCTCGGGGTCGGGGGTTAATATGCAGCCTGGAGAATAAAACATGAAATGTTTGTTGTGGTTTCGCCTAAAGTGGGATTTCTGGCAAAGGAAGGGCCGCCCGGCTGGGGAGGAGCAGGGCTCAGGCTCACGCTCGGAATGTGGTTTCCTCAACCGTTTCAAAGTACAGAAGGAAAAAAGAGGTCTTGTGGGCACATGGCCAAGCAGTTAAGGCGTTGGACTAGCGACCTGCAGGTTGTGAGTTCGAGCCTCAGCCGAGGCAACATGTTGTGTCCTTGAGCGAGGCTCTGCGATGACACCGGTGCTAAGCTGTATGGGTCCTAATGCCCTTCCCTTGGACAACATCGGTGTCGTGGAGAGGGAAGACTTGCAGCATGGGCAACTGCCGGTCTTCCATACAACCTTGCCCAGGCCTGTGCCCTGGAGAGTGAAGACTTTCCAGGCGCAGATCCACGGTCTCGCAAGGATGCCTTACTGTGAAAAACAAGTCTTGTAATTTTGGGAAAGCGGTGACCCTGAGATCGAGATAAGATAACGAAGGACGGGGGGTGGTTAATGAAGCTGAAAGGAGAGGGCGTGGTTACAAGGGGGGTAGGGGAATTCAAAATTGCGGTGTGTCGGAACTTTTCACACACGCGGCTGAATCGCGGAACCCGCTGCCCGGAGTGACGCTCAGAGCCGAGAGTTCAGGGAAAGTGGTATTAAACATCAACCACTGTCGCACTGACCGTGAAGCAGTTCGATGGGCCGAGCAGCCTGCTGAACACTTCCCGATGATGGCCGCTCCCGTGTGATGTTACCCGGGCCGGGCTGCCTGCGTTTCCCGGATTGTGCGGGGCTGTCTCACCTCGCAACAGCTGAACCGTTCCGCTCCCGGGAGCCATGGCAACTCGGTCACCGAATACGATCACTAGATATTAAGGACGGGAGATGGGAAGAGTGCGGAACAATTCAGCAGGAAGTGAGACAAAATAGAAACGAGAAGACAAGTTCTGAGTTAGCAGGGCACACGGGTGATGAGGTGGCAGAAATGGTCACAAATAAAATCTCACGCGGTTTCCTGCTCACCGCCTCTTACACAGAAGACAGGTGGCTGGGATATCAGTGAAGTTACTGGGGAATCTGTTACCCGGTACTGCTGCCAAGTCCCCAGTGTACAGGGGAATAACCCCTGCTTAGGGGGGCCTTCCATTGGGGTCTCTCTCAACCCCTGATGGGAAGACAGACCGACATGGCGTGTCCGGACGGCAGGCGAGGGTAATGAAGTGAAAACCGTTTCGGCGCTTCGCAGAGCGGCACGGCGGGCATTTTCGCGAGGTGGCTCACACTGTGGGACAGCTCCCGAAGGAGATCTCGGGGTTTGGATTCCAGGAGCGGCCGGAGCCATTCCGCAACCATGGCGGGATGGGAAACGACACGGGCGCAGGAACACTCTGACCAGAGGAGACCTGCGGCGGCTCCCGGTGAAAACCTAGCAGCTCCTGCATAGCGGCGTGGCGGATGCTCGCCTCCGGGAGCTGCGGACCCTGCTGAAGGCATTTTCCCCGCCGAAGAAATCGTGCGTGCCGCCTCTGACGGTGTTCCGCATGTATGTATCTCTGAAGGGTCCTGCGGCGGAGAGCCGCCTGCTGGGTGTGCACACAAACCAGTGACTGACCGCCGTCCGCGATCGGAAGACTCAAGACAGTAGCAGAGACCCAATGCCTTCTGTTGCCCCCGAGGAAATCCTTCAACTTCCTCTGGGTCCTGACGACAAATACAGTGGGGGGAACTAAAGCGGCGATCGGTACCAAAGAATGGAGGCTACAGTTGGTTGTTGACCAACACCCTGCCCAGGTAGGAGGTTGCACAGAGTAGACCTGACCAGCGTCCCAGCCGGCCAGAGAGCTTCGTCTCTGAGTCCCAGCAGTTCTCCGCAGTGGAGCTTAGGTAGACCCCCACACAGAGGAGGTGCGCTTCTTAGCTCTTCCACCAGGGAGCCCATCTCCCATTGACCCACCAAAAGACCCGAGCTCTTCCCCCGGTTAACTCTGGCAGAGGAGACCCACTGATAGTCTGTCATCCTCCGCAGGTCAATGGGGTCGGTGATCATAAGCCCAAAGGACTGCTTTCATCTCCGGCTTGTGCAAAACCAGCCCTGTCATCTGCTTCCGAAGAAGGGCTCTATGCAGACAGGGTACAGTTGCCCCGACATCGGGCAGCTCCTCCCGAAACAAAGGGGCCCCGTCAACGACCCATTTACCCTTTATTAAGCACTCCGCTGCAGCGCACAACAGACGGACAAGGGCAACAAAATGCAATCCAAGTCCGAACCAGCGCAGAGTCCCGAGAGGCAGTTGTCACGTTCCACCCTGTTAAACGCTTTAGTCATAGAAAAGTAGAGCACGGAAACAAGCCCTTCGGTCCGTCTAGTCCATGACAAAACCATTTAAACCCTACTGCCATCACCATCGCCCTCCATACCCCTACTATCCACACTAATCGTACATTGAAATCGAGCTCGCGTGGATTAACTCGAATTCCACACTCGTGTTCCCGTTAAACTATTCACCTTTCACCCTTAACCCATGACCTCTGGTTGTAGTTCTATCCAGCCTCAGTGGAAAAAGCCTGCTTGCATTTACAGTATCTATACGCCTCATAATTTTGTAAACTTCTATCAGATCTCCTTTCAATCTTCTGCGTTCCAAAGAATAACGTCCAAACGTATTCAACCTTTCCTAACTCAGGTCTCCCAGTCCCCGCGCAGCATCCTTGTAAATTTTCTCTGTACTCTTTCAACCTTCTTTTCATCTTTCCTGTAGGTAGGCGACCAAAACTGCGCACGATACTCCAAATTAGGCCTCACCAACGTCTTAAAGAAATTCAACATTACATCCCATCTCCTTTACTCAATACTTTGATTTATGAAGGCCAATGTGCCGAAAACTTTCTTTACGACCTTATCTACCTGTGCCGCCACTTTAAGTGAATTATGAACCCGTATTCCCAGATCCCTTTGTTCTACTACACCCTTCAGTGCCCAGCCATTCACTGTTAAAACTTACCCCTGACCGGTCCTACCCAAGTGCAACGCCTCGCACTTGTCTGCATTGCATTCCAGATGGTCTAAATCCCACTGCAAGCTAAGATACCCTTCCAATCTTAGCGTCATCCGCAGATTTGCTGATCCAGTTATCAAGCCGAGCGTTGATATAAATGACAAACGGACCCAGCCGACACTCCACTGGCTACAGGCGTCCTATAAGAGAGGCAACCATCTGCTACCGGGAACGAGAATGTAAATCGGGTATCCTTCAGCAACCGGTTGTTGAGATGCCAGTGTGCGGGCCCCGCCTGCGTCGGCAGCGGGTTAACTCCGCCTTCAGCCGGCTGTGCTCCGAGAACCGCTAGGAGACACGTGGGAGATGCACGTCCTGGACATCAGCTGAAGCGAAAGATCCAACCAGCTGCCCTGACGCTCTCGACTGCTCGGAGGACCAGAGCGATCTCTCCCCCGAAGGTGCTATTGAAATAACTCCTCGCCTCTGTCAACAGCACAGCTAACTTATGAAAGAAGTACACCGGCGTGTCGGGCCGGGCTGGTGGGGTGTGGGGTGTGGAGTACGCTTCATTAAAGTGTAACGGTGCACCATCCGAGCACACGGTGAGGTGCGGTAGGCAGCCTGGCTCGAGCTGGTGGACCTTCAGCATCCCCGACTGGGTGTTTGGAGCCAACGGCGTCGCCACCTCGCTCGAACCGGAGCTGAGGTGACTCATATAGACCCTCCCATGCCAATCCAGGACCGGCGTGGGTTTCCTGCAGGAAGCTCGTTGCACACCTCCGTCCCCTGAGGACCGAGAGATGAGGGAACCTGGAGTAAGACTCCCTGCTGCCATTAAGGCGCTCTACTGTGACCTTTATGATTGTGCTACATTCTCTTGCCAGCGCCCAGGCTAGCGGGAGCCGGCCTCTTTATCCTGTGTCTATGACCCCTAACAGGGCTTTCAGGAATTTCCTGAAACAGTGTCGCTCGCTCCCTCCCAACCACTTCCGAATCCCTCGCCTTCTTTTTAAGGATGGTGTGGACAGATCGCACAACGCCAGACAGATCTGTCCATCGGTCACCGGCTAGTCGGGTCTGATACTGTCAGCGCCAAGTGACAAATGAGAGCTCCCGGATATCCTCCATGGTAACAGTCTCCGGCAGGGGCCGAGCGATCTATGAGCCGTAAAATATAGGAGCATCGGGCCATTGGAGTCTGCTCCGCCATCTCATCATCGCTGGACCGGTTTCCTTCTCGGCCCCAATCTTCCAGAATCTCTTCATGCCCTGAATAATCAAGAAACTATCAGCCTCTGCCCTTCTGTGGTGCTGTTGCATGAATGAAATCGCCGGAGAGAGAGTTACTGGTAGATACAAAGTAGCTTCTTTATTCGACGAAACAAGGTACAACAGGCATCGTACCTAGACGCTTTCGGTGGAAAGGTCTGCTGGCCCAGCGTGGAGCTCGATATTTATTTGCTAAACGCAAAGGACAATTCCATATTTACAAAGTATAGACAATGCTTTCTTTTGAAGCTAGATACAAATTTCACACCTTCTGATTTGCATCCATCCCACAGACGCCAGCAGCGCCTGTGGATTGGATTTCACAGCTTTTAGGAATGCATTGTTCCAAATTAAATCCACAATACATTTTCAAGAAACAGAAGACTGGTAGCCAAAGCCGTTTGCTAAATGTAAATGACCTAAGCCCCCAAATCACTCTAACAGTCCCTCCTCTTGGCCCTCCTGGGCAAAAATAAATTTGTACCAGGAAAGGCCAGCCTAGGAGGATCTACTCAAATAGGGCAGCAAAAACGCCCTGCCTCGAAATCCCTCCTCCCCGTCCCCCCCCCCCCCAATTTTGTGTGCCTCGATATCTACCCTAGCATTCCCTAATCGCTAGCTTTAAAAATGCGGCTTCTTTCGTGTGCCTGTCGGCTCGTTCACTGCAGGCTGATCGCAGCGTAATCACATTTCTTTGTCTTCACCCCTTCATTCTCTGGTTGCTGAAACTCTTTCTGTCTAGGAGCACCCACAAGCTCTCTCATCGATGTACGGGAAGGGGTTGGGGTGGCCTCTACGTAAATGTCTGCAAGGAATTCTCCCCGGTGGCACCCCCTTCCCAACCGTCCGGTCGATCACTGGCCCGACCGCTGAAAGGGCCCAGCTTCTCCGACTCGGGGGGACTGCTTTCACATGTCGTGTGCAGTCTGAAATGCCATCGAAGTTGTGGAACTTACTGTCCCTGCTTGAACTTAAAAATCCCTCCCCATCTCTTTTCCAATGTCTTTTCTATTCTATACTATTAAATTAATCACCTACCTTCAGCAACCAGCCTTTATCACAGATTACCATCATCATCATACTTTGGCAGGTTACTCATGGTTTTCTGTCACGCTCTCAGTGTCTTCTGCCACGCTCTCGGCGTTTTCTGCCTTTGCGTTTTCTCCGGGTATGTTTTCATCAGCCGTGGTCAGGTCTGGCATGGCCGGCTGGTGTTCCTCTCTTAGGTTCTCTGTAATTACATGGTCACTGGGTACACTTGCTTCCCCACTCTGTCTGTGGGAGCAACAAGAGGGTGAGTCATATGCTTTAACCCACTGGCTGCCTCGCCGAGTCTGTACACAGACACACGTATCATTGGTTAAGAGAACCATCTGTGGTCCAATCCACCTGGGGGCAAACCCAGCCTTTCCAGCAGCACCCTCACCGTGACTTGGTCGCCGGGCTGTGGAGATAACTATCCCCTTTCCCTCTGGCTCTCTCTGATCAGCGATGTGCTGTGTTGTTTCGCTCGGTCCTTCAACACTTTAAGTTGTTTACAAAGGTCTTTCACGTGTTGTGTCATTCTATCCCTGTAAGCCCCAGGCTTCCCGCAACCCGTAATTATCCCATGATATAATTTCAGAAATATCTGCCTAATAGGTGGTGGGGCCACCTCGACTCTTCCCTCCTCGTGTGCCCGGCTCCCGTCTGGTCCCTCCTCTGCTCCCTTTCGCCGCCATCTCTCTTTCTCCTCTGCCTCCATCTCTTCATATAATTTCACTAAACTGGCTTCTGCCGTTCCTGCGCACTTGCAATTTCAATTGCCACTTGTTCCTCTGCTGCCTTCTTCGCAGCGATGTCTGCCTCAGAGAGACTGGAAAAGCTTTCCGTTCTGGGGTCAAGCCATTCAGGACTGTTGCAGTGCCCGCCACTGTGAAATGCAATCTCGGCCTGGTCTTAAGGGCGGTATAGCCTGTTGTCAATGGATATGGCCCACTGGGCTTTACTGGCCATCTAGGTGAGTTAGTAGGCTGGATGAACTCAGCAGGTCGGGCAGCATCAGTTAGAAACGATGAGTCGACGTTTCGGGCCGGAACCCTTCGTCAGGACTGAATGGGTTATGGGCTGAGTGCAGGTGGGTGGGACTAGGTGGGAGTAAGCGTCCGGCACGGACTAGAAGGGCCGAGATGGCCTGTTTCCGTGCTGTAATTGTTATATGGTTATAAATCGGGGGAGTGCAGCTTCCAGTGTATCTCTGGGTACGTCCAAATAAGGGTTCGAAGAGTTCCGGCCCGAAACGTCGACTCATTGTTTCTGACTGATGCTGCCCGACCTGCTGAGTTCATCCAGAGTACTGAAAGTGTTGCTTTGATCACAGCATCTGCAGATTATTTTGTGTAGGCGAGTTAGTAGTGGTCGCAGTCTCTCTGAGTATCCTCTGGTGTTTTTGTTCCCTCACTACACCCTGGACAGCTGTCAGTGCGTCAGCGTTTATAGGGTCCTGCTTCTGGGGTTTATACAGATCCTCCTCTATTTTAAATGGGTTTATCTTTACTCGACCACAGTCTTGCTTGTGTCTAGCCCACACTGCTGGGAACTGCTGACAAAGTCACCCATAGACACCATCCGGACTCCAGTCTCTGGTGATCGGGGCAGCTGCGACTATGCGAGCCAGGTTGTGTTGTGTATTCTGTTGGTTGTACGCGTTCGCTGCCCCTGACTTGTCCGTATTATTTCTCCCTTTCCCCAATCTATAACAGCTCCTGCTTCCCTTAAGATGTCTATTCCAAGGATAGTGTCCTCATTATTTGGACATACCCAGAAATACACTGGAAGCTGGACTCCTCCGATTTATAACCATATAACAATTACAGGACGGAAACAGGTGATCTCGGCCCTTCTAGTCCGTGCCGAACGCTACTCACACCTCGTCCCACCGACCTGCACTCAGCCCGTAACCCTCCATTTCTTTCCTGTCCATATAACTATCCAATTTTTTTTAATGACAAAATTGAACCTGCCTCTACCACTTCTGCTGGAAGCTCGTTCCACACCGCTACCACTCTCTGAGTAAAGAAGTTCCCCCTCGTGTTACCCCTAAACTCCAGTATTTGCGACTCGCTTCTTTCTGCTTTCACTGTTTTCCCTCCTACACCCCGAAAATAAACGGCCTGTCCGGTTGTTGGCAAGGGTAGGTCTGTTATCGATACCGATGCCCCCGCGTCCACTAACATATTGCATTGCCGTCCCCCTAACGTTGCGCATCCGCGGCCCACCAGCACTGGCAGTGGGGCCCGCCGCCACATCCTTTTCTGACCTACGAACCGAGTTTACCAGCTCTTTGGTCTGATCAACAGTCAGATTGGTCAGACTGGGCACCGATGGGGTGAGAGATTGCGTGTCTGCTGTGACGTTCACCAGTATTTTCCCCCCTTTTTTTGGACACTGCCCCCAACCATGTCCCAATAGGCCGCACCTGTAGCATATCAACTCCTTTACGTTCCCACGTCTATTCCAGCAGTTCCTTGCTTCGTGTCCTGGCTGCCGGCAAACAAAACAAACTCTCTGGGACATCACAGCAGTTGCATCCACTATAGCCACTTTACGATCTCTCTTGAACTTTCTTCTGTCTATCTCACTGGCCCAGGAAACTACCGCAGAGTAGGTCGACCCCACCGTTATGCCTAAATCCAAAACTTCCTGGTGGGCTGAGCTCAGGCCTTCCTTCAGCATTTTCAGGAAGACTGGGTCATCCCTCCCTGAATTATCCAAACCTGAATACTCCTCGTACACTCGGTATTTACGTTCTGCGTAATCCATGGCCGTCTCGTCAGCTTTTTGAATCACTGCCATTATCGCTCCCCAGTTACTCTCACCTCCCCTCAGCCGCTGCCTCACTTCCCCTTTAAAGGAGCGATATCTTTCTTCATTACTGGCGCTCCCGGTAGTTGCCCATGTACCATCCTGCACCCCCTGGGCCACTGGGCCATCCTATCCCACATATTCCTCGGGCACTTGGCTTTCACCAACACGTGTATATCTTTAGGGTGAATTTCAACCATTTCTTCGAGCTTACGCCAGAATTCTGAATTCCCACAGGCGACTTTAAGTGGGCAACTCAGACAAGATGCTCTGTTCCTCCCCGGGGGTGAAGGGCTTTCTTTTGAAGCTACATACAAACCTCACACCTTCTGATTCATATCCATCCCACAGACGCCTGTGGACTGGTATTCACAGCTTTCAGGAACGCATTGTTCCAAACTAAATCCACAATACATTTTCAAGGAACAGAAGACTGGTAGCCAAAGCCGTTTGTTAAATGTAAATGACCTAAACACAAAAATCACGTAGCCTCTCTACTTCCTCAAAGCTATCAGCCCCTCCATCTGTCTTCGTATCGTCCACAAACTTGGCATCAGTTCCATCATCCAGATCATTGACATATAACGTAAAAAGAATCGGTCCCAACACAGAGCTCTGTGAAACACCTATAGTCACCGGCAGCCAACCAGAAAAGGCTCCCTTTATCAAAGTTGCTGGTGAACGCAGCAGGCCAGGCAGCATCTCTAGGAAGAGGTACAGTCGACGTTTCAGGCCGAGACGAAGGGTCTCGGCCTGAATCGTCGATTGTACCTCTTCCTAGAGATGCTGCCTGGCCTGCTGCGTTCACCAGCAACTTTGACGTGTGTTGCTTAAATTTACAGCATCTGCAGAATTCCTGTTGTTTACAAGGCTCCCTTTATTCCCACTCTTTGCCTTCTGCCAACCTACCAATGTTCTTCCCATGCTAGCATCTTTCCTGTAATTGCATGGGCTCTTGTTAAGCAGCCTCATGTGTGGCCCCTTGTCAAAGGCCTTCTGAAAATCCAAGTACACAACATCTACCGATTCTCCTAAATCTATCCTGCTTGTTATTTCTCCAAATAATTCCAACAGATTTGTCAGGCAAATTTTTCACTTGAGGAAGCCATGCTGACTATGGCCTGTTTTATCATGTGCCTCCAAGTACCCAAAACCATATCCTTAACATCTTCCCATTCACTGAGGTTAGACTAACTAGTCTATAATTTCATTTCTTGTGTCTCTCTCGCTTCTTAAAGAGTGGAACGACGTTTGCAGTGTCCCATTTCTCTGTAACCATATCAGAAGCAATTGGTTCTTTAAAGATGCCTCCACTGTCTCTCAGCCACCTCTTTCAGAACCCTGGTGTGTATATCGTCAGCTCCAGGTGATGTATCTACTTTCAGACCTTTCAGTTTCCCAAGAACAGTCTCCCTAGTAATGGCAACTTCACACACTTCTGTCCCGACATTCTCAAACTTCCACCATATTTCTAGTGTCTTCCACAGTGAGGACTGGGTAAAATACATATTCAGATCATCCACCATTTTCTTGTTTCCCATTGCTACCTCGCCACCATCATTTTCCAGCAGTCTGATATCCACCCTCGCCTCTCTTTTACACTTTATACATCTGAAGAAACTTCTGGTATCCTCTTTAATATTATTGGCTAGCTTACCTTCGTATTCCATCCATTCATTCTTTGAGACATTTTTAGTTGTCTTCTGTTGGTTTTTAAAAAGCTTCCCAATCCCCTGACTTCCCATTACTTTTTGCTTTATTACATGCCCTGTCTTTGGCTATTATGTTGGCCTTGACTTCCCTTGTCAGCCACAGTTGTGTCATCTTGCCTTCAGAATAGTCCTCCCTCTTTGGGCCGTGCTGTATGTATTCCACACCACCTGAACTGGTCACAGAAATTCCAGTATTTGCTGCTCTGCCGTCAACCCTGGCAGTGTTGTTTTCCAATCAATTTGGCCAGCTTCTCTCTCATGCATCTCAAATTTCAGGGTAGATTTTATGATATTATGACCACTTTTTCCTAAGGTTTCCTGTACCTTAAGCTCTCTAATCAATTCTGGTTCAACACCACCCAGTCCAAAAAAGCTGATCCCCTCGTGGGCTCAATCATGAGATGATCTTAAAAACCATATTGTAGGCATTCCAGAAATTCCCTCCCTTGCAATTCAGCACTAACCTGATTTTCCCAATCTACCTACACATTGACATCCCCCGTGACTATTGTAACACTGGCCTTTTGGCAAGCAATTTCTATCCGTCGTTGTAATTTGTAGACCACACCTTTATTACCGTTTGGGGGTCTGTATACAACACCCATCAGGGTCTTTTTACACTTGCAGTTCCTTAGCTCTATCCACAATGATTCTACACCTTTTGATCTTCTGTCGCCTCTTTCAAATGGTTTGATTTCATTTTTTAACCAACAGCTCCCAGCTCCCAGTAGAAGTTGCAGATAGGAACCTTGGTAAGCTGTCAGCCACTGTTGCTACTGCAGCCCAAGCAGACACTCAATAACACGCAGCAAAACTGCCTTCCTGCCGCATTCAAATCTGGCGACCCCACAGGCCTGTACCAGAAAACCAGGTATGATTTGCAGAGGGATATTTCAAGGGCGAAGAGACAGTTTCGAACTAGGTTGGAGGTGGGGTTTGCAGGATATTACTTCCTACAAAGCGAAGCAAAGCGATGATTCACTCCCAGATGAACAAAATGCCTTCTATGCCCGCCTTGAAAGTCAGAAGATAACTGCAGCTGTGGAGATCCCTGATCTCTGTCTCAGGGGCAGATGTTAGGCTTTCTTTAAAGAGAGTGAACCCTCGCAGGGCAGAAGTACCTAGTAAGGCTCTGAAAGCCTGTGCCAACCAACTCAAGGGCATTTTCAACCTCTCACTGCTACAGGTGGAAGTTCTCACTTGCTTCAAAAAGGCAACAATTATACCACTGCCAAAGAAGAATAATGTGAGCTGCCTTAATGACTATTGCCCGGTCGCACTCACATCGACAGTGATGAAATGCTTTGAGAGGTTGGTCATGACTAGACTGAACTCCTGCCTCAGCGAGGATCTGGACCATTGCAATTTGCCTATCACCACAATAGGTCAACGGCGGACGCAACCTCAATAATTCTTCAAACGGCCTGGGCAATACAAGCACCTATGTCAGGATGCTGTTCATCGACTATAGCTCAGCATTTAACACCATCATTCCCACAATCCTGATTGATGAGCTACAGAACCTGGGCCTCTGTACCTCCCTCTGCAATTGAATCCTCGACTTCCTAACCAGAAGACCAGTCTGTGTGGATTGCTGATAATCTTTCTTCCTCACTGATGATCAAGACCGGCGCATCTCAGGGGTGTGTGCTTTGCCCACTGCTATACGCTCTATATACACATGACTGTGTGGCTGGGCATAGCTCAAATACTGTCTATAAATTTGCCGACGATACAGCCATTATTGTTAGAATCTCAGGCGGTGATGAGAGGGCGTATAGGAGTGAGATATGCCAACTAGTGGAGTGGAGTCACAGCAACAACCTGGCACTCAACGTCAGTATGATGAAAGAGCTGATTGTGGACTTCAGAAAGGGTAAGATGAAGGAACACATACCAATCCTCATAGAGGGATCAAAAATGGAGAGAGTGAGCAGTTTCAAATTCCTGGGTGTCGAGATCTCTGAGGACCTAACCTGGTCCCAACATGTCGATGTAGTTATAAAGAAGGCAAGACAGCGGCTATACTTCATTGGGAGTTTGAAGAGATTTGGTATGTTAACAAAAACACTGAAAAACTTCTATAGATGCACTATGGAGAGCATTCTGACAGGCTGCATCACTGTCTGGTACAGTGGGGGCTACCACACAGGACCGAAAGAAGCTGCAGATGGTCATAAATCTAGTCTGCTCCATCTCGGGTACTAGCCTACAAAGTATCCAGGACATCTGTCTACGGGTGAGGTGCCGGAGGATTGGAGAGTGGCTCATGTTGTTCCGTTGTTTAAAAAAGGATCGAAAAGTAATCCAGGAAATTATAGGCCGGTGAGTTTAACGTCGGTAGTGGGTAAGTTATTGGAGGGAGTACTAAGAGACAGAATCTACAAGCATTTGGATAGACAGGGGCTTATTAGGGAGAGTCAACATGGCTTTGTGCGTGGTAGGTCATGTTTGACCAATCTATTGGAGTTTTTCGAGGAGGTTACCAGGAAAGTGGATGAAGGGAAGGCAGTGGATATTGTCTACATGGACTTCAGTAAGGCCTTTGACAAGGTCCTGCATGGGAGGTTAGTTAGGAAAATTCAGTCGCTAGGTATACATGGAGAGGTGGTAAATTGGATTAGACATTGGCTCAATGGAAGAAGCCAAAGAGTGGTAGTAGAGAATTGCTTCTCCGAGTGGAGGCCTGTGACTAGTGGTGTGCCACAGGGATCAGTGCTGGGTCCATTGTTATTTGTCATCTATATCAATGATCTGGATGATAATGTGGTAAATTGGATCAGCAAGTTTGCTGATGATACAAAGATTGGAGGTGTAGTAGACAGTGAGGAAGGTTTTCAGAGCCTGCAGTGGGACTTGAACCAGCTGGAAAAAATGGGCTGAAAAATGGCAGATGGAGATTAATACAGACAAGTGTGAGGTATTGCACGTTGGAAGGACAAACCAAGGTAGAACACACAGGGTTAATGGTAAGGCACTGAGGAGTGCAGTGGAATAGAGTGATCTGGGAATACAGATACAAAATTCCCTAAAAGTGGCGTCATGGGTAGATAGGGTTGTAAAGAGAGCTTTTTGTACATTGGCCTTCATTAATCAAAGTATTGAGTATAAGAGCTGGAATGTTATGATTGTGTTGTATAAGGCATTGGTGAGGCCGAATCTGGAGTATTGTGTTCAGTTTTGGTCACCAAATTACAGGAAGGATATAAATAAGGTTGAAAGAGTGCAGAGAAGGTTTACAAGGATGTTGCCGGGACTTGAGAAACTCAGTTACAGAGAAAGGTTGAATAGGTTAGGGCTTTATTCCCTGGAGCGTAGAAGAATGAGGGGAGATTTGATAGAGGTATATAAAATTATGATGGGTATAGATAGAGTGAATGAAAGGAGGCTTTTTCCACTGAGGCAAGGGGAGAAAAAAAAGAGGACATGGGTTAAGGGTGAGGGGGGAGAAGTTTAAAGGGAACATTGGGGGGGGGCTTCTTCACACAGAGAGTGGTGGGAAGTGTGGAATGAGCTGCCAGATGAGGTGGTAAATGCGGGTTCTTTTTTAACATTTAAGAATAAATTGGACAGATACATGGATGGGAGGTGTATGGAGGGATATGGTCTGTGTGCAGGTCAGTGGGACTAGGCAGAAAATGGTTTGGCACAGCCAAGAAGGGCCAAAAGGCCTGTTTCAGTGCTGTAGTTTCTATGGTTTCTATGGTTTCTATCTTCAAGGAGCGGTGTCTCAGAAAGGCAGCGTCCATTATTAAGGACCTCCAGCACCCAGGGCATGTCCTTTTCTCAGTGTTACCATCAGGTAGGAGATACAGACGAAGGGTCCTGACAAAGGGTTCCGGCCCGAAACGTCGACCGATATTTTCCACGGATGCTGCCTGACTCGCTGAGTTCCTCCAGCGTGTTGTGAGTGTTGCTTTCACCCCAGCATCTGCAGATTATTTTGTGTTTAGGAGATACAGAAGCCTTAAGGCACACACTCAGTGATTCAGGAACAGATTCTTCCACTTTTCCATTTGATTCCTAAATGGACATTGGAGCTTTGGACACTATTGCACTTTTTCAATGTATATTATTTCTGTTTTTGCACAATTCTTTAATCTATTCAATATACACATACTGTAATTGACTTACTTATTTATTTTTACTTTTTTTCTCCTATATTATGTATTGCATTGAACTGCTGTTGCAAAGTTAACCGATTTCCCGACACATGCCAGTGAAAATAAACCTGATTCTGATTCCTTCAAGAAGAGAACAGCTGCAGTCCTCTGCTAAAGATGAAACAACTGTCTCCAACACCTTCATCCACCCTCGTTACCATTCTTGAATGTTCATTCCCAAAATAATCCCACAGTGGTATCCTCTCTCAGTACCACCCCTCCCTCAGTACCACCCCTCCCACAGTGTGACCCTCCCTCAGTACCACCCCCCAGTGTGACCCTCCCTCAGTACCACTCCACAGTGTGACCCTCCCTCAGTACCACCCCTCCCACAGTGTGACCCTCCCTCAGTACCACCCCCCAGTGTGACCCTCCCTCAGTACCACCCCTCCAACAGTGTGACCCTCCCTCAGTACCACCCCCCCAGTGTGACCCTCCCTCAGTACCACCCCTCCCACAGTGTGACCCTTCCTCAGTAACACCCCTCCCTTAGTGTGACTCTCCCTCAATACCGCCCCCCCACAGTGTGACACTCCCTCAGTACCACCCCAACCACGGTGTGACCCTCCCTCAGTACCACCCCACAGTGTGACCCTCCCTCAGTACCACCCCTCCCACAGTGTGACCCTCCCTCAGTAACACCCTCCTCAGTGTGACCCTCCCTCAGTACCACCCCTCCCACAGTGTGCCCCTCCCTCAGTACAACCCCTCCCACAGTGTGACCCTTCCTCAGTACCACCCCTCCCTTAGTGTGACTCTCCCTCAATACCGCCCCTCCCACAGTGTGACCCTCCCTCAGTACCACCCCTCATAGATTGACCCAAAGAGGAAGAAAGATTCTAAGAGGAGTAATGGGCAACCGTGGCTGACAAGGGAAGTCAAGGACAGTATGAAAATAAAACAGAGGAAGTATAACATAGCAAGGATGAGTGGGAAGCCAGAGGAGTGGGAGACTTTTAAAGAGCTATAGAGGATAACTAAAAAGGCAATACGGGGAGAAAAGATGAGATACGAAGGCAAGCTAGCCAAGAATATAAAGGAGGATAGTAAAAGCTTCTTTAGGTATGTGAAGAGGATAAAATTAGTTAAGACCAAAGTTAGGCCCTTGAAGACAGAAGCGGGTGAATTTATTATGGGGAACAAGGAAATGGCAGACGAGTTGAACAGGTACTTGGATCTGTCTTCACTAGGGAAGACACAAACAATCTCCTAGATGTAATAGTGGCCAGAGGACCTAGGGTAACAGAGGAACTGAAGGAGATTCACATTAGACAGAAAATGGTGTTGGATAGACTGATGGGACTGAAGGCTGATAAATCACCAGGGCCTGATGGTCTGCATCCCAGGGTACTTACAGAGGTGGCTCTAGAAATCGTGGACACATTGGTAATTATTTTCCAATGTTCTATAGATACAGGATCAGTTCCTGAGGATTGGAGGGTAGCTAATGTTATCCCACTTTTTAAGAAAGGAGGGAGAGAGAAAACAGGGAATTATAGACCAGTTAGTCTGACATCAGTTGTGGGGAAGATGTTGGAGTCAATTATAAAAGATGAAATTACAATACATCTGGATAGCAGTAACAGGATCAGTCTGAGTCAGCATGGATTTACGAAGGGGAAATCGTGCTTGACTAATCTTCTGGAATTTTTTGAGGATGTAACTATGAAAATGGACATGGGAAAGCCAGTGGATGTAGTGTATCTGGACTTTCAGAAAGCCTTTGATAAAGTCCCATATAGGAGATTAGTGGGCAAAATTAGAGCACATGGTATTGGGGGTAGAGTACTGACATGGATAGAAAATTGGTTGGCAGACAAGAAACAAAGAGTAGTGATTAACGGGTCCCTTTCAGAATGGCAGGTGGTGACCAGTGGGGTACCGCAAGGCTCGGTGCTGGGACCGCAGCTATTTACAATATACATTAATAACTTAGATTGTGAGGGGATCCTGAAGTGCCCCTATTAACTGTGTTTTCGAAGAGAGAGAGAGAGAGTTATTCACCACCGATGGTTTGTTTTGAAAAGAGAGAGAGAGACAAAGATTAACGGTTGGACTGTCACTTTATGGCACTGGAAGTAACTTTGGATTTTTACTGAGTTGGGTTTGGAGACAGTACCGAGCAGCTGGAAAGTTGCTATGGTGACCGAAGGCAGATTATTGATGTTACTTTCAAGGTCTTGTTGCCTGCTTGCATTTCTTCACAGACAAAGGAAGGAGGGATTATTTGAATGACAGTTGATGCTCAGTACAGTGAGATAAATGGGAGGTCAGATGATACAGACCTCAGACACATGATCTGGACACTGAATGAGCATTGTTGTGCTCGCAGAGAAAGTGGGTTTTGGAGGATCGATCAGCCGGATCGATCCGTCGCTCTTGCAGTGGAAGGAGGAGAAGGGGTTGACTGGTGGGGAGTTGTCTATGTGTCCACCCTTGCCGGGGTGATAGCTCCACCACAGGAAAACCGGTCCCCCTGGTTAAAGTCACAGTCGGTGACTTGTAAAGGATTTCGGAGGACGACGAGAAGATTGACAGCATCAGCTCACCTGAAGACTCAACTCTCTCTCTCTCTCTCCATCACTACTCAACTAAATACCACGGACTGAACTGAACTGAACTTCGCTCATCATCGTAAGACTGTATCTTTTTATCCCTAGACTTAACGAAGCTTGGTTTTTTTCAAACATATATATTTCCACACTGACTGATATACTTACTTTTATGTAATCATTGCTAACCTGTCTGATTTATCTACATTTATATTACTGTATTGTGTAGTTACTAATAAATATTATTAGTTTATAGCAATACTGGACTCCAAAGTGTTTTCCATCTCTGCTGGTTCTTTATCCCTGTCACGGGGTACGTGACAAGATGAAGGAATTAAAAGTAACATTAGCAAATTTGCAGATGACACAAAGCTAGGTGGCAGTGTGAAATGTGAGGAGGATGTTATGAGAATGCAGGGTGACTAGGACAGGTTGAGAATGCGCAGATGCAGTTTAATGTGGATAAATGTGAGGTTATCCACTTTTGTGGCAAGAACAGGAAGGCAGATTACTATCTGAATGGTGTCAAGTTAGGAAAAGAAGAAGTACAACGAGATCTAGGTGTCCTTGTTCCTCAGTTACTGAAAGCAAGCATGCAGGTACAGCAGGCAGTGAAGAAAGCTAATGGCATGTTGACCTTCATAACAGGGGGAATTGAGTATAGGAGCAAAGAGGTCCTTCTGCAGCTGTACAGGGCTCTGGTGAGACCACACCTGGAGTACTGTCTACTGTTTTGGTCTCCAAATTTGAGGAAGGACATACTTGCTATTGAGGGAGTGCAGCGGAGGTTCACAAGATTAATTCCCAGGATAGCGGGACTGTCATATGTTGAAAGATTGGAGCGACTGGGCTTGTATACACTGGAATTTAGAAGAACGAGAGGGGATCTGATTGAAACATATAAGATTATTAAGGGATTGGACAAGCTAGAGGCAGGAAACATGTTCCCGATGTTGGGGGAGTCCAGAATCAGAGGCCACAGTTTAAGAATAAGGGGTAGGCCATTTAGAACGGAGTTGAGGAAAAACTTTTTCACACAGAGGTTTGTGGATCTGTGGAATGCTCTGCCTCAGAAGGCAGTGGAGGCCAATTCTCTGGATTAGATAGAGCTCTTAAAGATAGCGGAATCAAAGGTTATGGGGATAAGGCAGGAACAGGATACTGATTGTGGATGATCAGCCATGATCACAGTGAATGGCGGTGCTGGCTCAAAGGGCCGAATGGCCTACTCCTGCACCTATTGTCTATTGTCTATTGACCCTCCCTCAGTACCGCCCCTCCACAGTGAGGTGTCTGTGTTGAACTCTGACTGCGAAGCAGACGCGCTACAGCAAGAACACATACCCAGGCGAATCGGCAGTCACTGTTGCTCTGTTTATTGTGTTGAATGTGTGACGGGTGAAGCGGTTCTGCGGTAGTGAGTCGCGTTGAAAAGCCCAGCATTAGCGCGGGGTGGAGATGGAGAACGGGGGAAGGTCACAGCGCAGGTCCCAGCAGCTGAGGCGTTTACATTGACGGGAAGGGGTGTGGGGGAGAGAAGGGACCACAGGGAGGGGAGGGGTGTTGTGTAGGAGAGTGAGGAGGGGCAGAGAAATGGAGAGGGGTGTAGGAGAGACGGGTTACAGAGATGAGGAGGTGAGAGGGGACAGCAAGGGGATCACAAGGATGGGGAGGGTGAGACTACAGATGCAGGGGAGCACAGAGATGGGGAGGGGGAGGTCACAGAGACGGGGGGGAGTGTTAGAGAAATGGGAAGGGGTGTCGGAGAGGGATGGGCTACAGAGAGGGGTGGGATATAGGCGAGTGGAGGGTCGCAGGGACCGGGAGAGGTGGCGTTGTAGAGACGGAGGGATGTAGGAGAGGGAGGGGGTTAAAGAGACACGGTAGGGTACAGGGGAGCGGAAGGGTTACAGAGACGGGGAGGTATAGGAGTGGGAGGGGTTACAGAGACACGGGGAGGTGTAGGAGTGGGAGGGGTTACAGAGACACGGGGAGGTGTAGGAGTGGGAGAGGGTCACAGAGACACGGGGAGGTGTAGGAGAGGGAGGGGTTACAGAGACAGGGTGAGGTATAGGAGTGGGAGGGGTTACGGAGACGGGGAGGTACATGGGGAACAGAGTGGGGAGAGGGTGTAAGGTTTGGACTTTGGAACACTTTAAAATGAGTAAGAGAAACAGGGAAATGGCGGAGGGGCCAATAAGGACGACAGTGGAAAACACCGGGAATGTGTCAGAAATTCAGGGGACGGGGCAGAAGTCAGTGCATTGGCCATTGTCAAAGAGGCGGTGTTTGGACCCGGTAACTCAGCTGGATCAATGGACTACACCTCAGGGTTCTGAAAGGGGCAGCTGAAGAGACTGGCGAGGCGAGGCGTTCGTTGTGATCTTTCAAGAATACCGGAGCCCCGGAGGGTAAATCACAAATATGAGGAGGGGAGGCAAAAGACAGGAGGCTTGACCTCAGTTGGCCTGACTTCAGTCCAAACATCTGCGTCCAGTGTTGAGGACAATCAGTCTCGTTACGGGGAGAGATTGCCTGTTAGAATTCTTTCAGACAAAGGAGATGCAGTGGAGGCCTTCCCACACATAAATCCGTGGTCCTGGGGCTGGAGGGGGTTAAAGAAGCGGGGAAGGGTGAAGGTCAGGTTTGGGGCCCGGTACAGGGAGCGGGGCTACACCTCCCCGGATTTGCGCAGAGTGTGCCTCTGCAACGCTAGTCTCAGAACGGCGACGGCGAAGTCCACATCCTCCTGGGAGATGCACATCGGGGGTTTGAGACGGAACGTCTGTGAGAGAGAGCAGACGTCGGTCAGACAGACGGTCGGCGGGAGGCAGACGGGTCAGAAAGACGGATGGGCGAGGGTCAGGGGTTAAATGGCAGGTGAGAAGGTCAGACAAGAGGGGCAGACTCAGACAGGACGGGGACCTGATCTTCTGGCCTGCCCATCGTCTCCCCCGGAGCTCCTCCCCACTTCTGTCCCCTCCAGAGCTTTCTGTCCTCTCCTATCAGACTCCCCCCTCTCCAGCCCCGAATCTCTTTCACCAATAAATTTCCCAGCTCTTCACTTCATCCCTCCCCCCCCCCCCCAGGTTTCACCTATCACCTCGTGTTGCCCCCTCGCCTCACCCCACCTTTTTAAATCTACTCCTCAGCTTCGTTCTCCAGTCCTGCCGAAATGGTCCGAAATGTCGACTGTACTTTTGTGAATAGATGCTGCCTGACCTGCTGAGTTCCTCCAGCATTTTGTGTGTGTTCCTTGGATCTCCAGCATCTGCAGATTTTCTCTTGTTTAGGACGGGGATGGAAAAAGTCCGACAGAACGGTCAGCTGGGATCAGGTTTGACGGGTGTTGGCCGGGCGGACGGGGGAGGGAGAGGGGTCGGGGGCCGGTCACCTGTCCGAAAATGCCGCCGGTGCCCACTAACAGTCCCATCTCCTTGCAGTCTTCCCAGATCCGGTGCATGTCCGTCGGCGGCAGCGGCTCGCGACTCTCCTGGCGGAGGAGACAACGGTCAACATCACGCCGAGGCTGGAAGTCACGGGTCACGGGGGCTTTCAAAGGTTTAATACTCCCCCAGGACAGAGGAGGTCATAGAGACTGACCGGCCACCCGGTATACCTGCACCAGCCCCCGTGTGTTTGTGCGGTCCAGACTGCGAGCTGGGTGTGTGTGCCGCACGGGGAGAAAGGTTTCGGGGTACAGCCGGAAATGGGTATTGTTCGGGACGGGTGTGGGATGGGAACATCTCCCACTTCCCCGCGCCATCGTCACTTGGTTCTGTCCCCGCCCGCCAGTCCAACCATGCACAGCGACTGCGCTGGCCGCGCTCACCTTACTGCGCACCAGCTCCAGGCCGACCATCAGCCCCTTGCCGCGCACGTCTCCCACCACCTCGAACTCCTTCCGCAGGTCGCTGAGCTGCAGCATCAGATCGGTGCCTCGGGCCTCGGCGTTCTGCATCAGTCCCTCCTCGTCGATCACCTGTGGACCCGCAGAGCGTCAGCCCACGGAACGAGCACATGTCATGGACCCGCAGGGCCTCAGCCCACGAGCCAGCAGAGGGTCATCCCACCGACCGGGCACAAGGACCCCGCTAACGCCCACCGACCGGGCACACGGACCCCGCTGGCGCCCACTGATCGGGCACAAGGACCCCGCTGGCGACAGCCAACCGACCAGGTACAAGGACCCCGCTGGCGCCCACTGACCGGGCACAAGGACCCCGCTGGCGCCCACTGATCGGGCACAAGGACCCCGCTGGCGACAGCCAACCGACCAGGTACAAGGACCCCGCTGGCGCCCACTGACCGGGCACAAGGACCCCGCTGGCGCCCACTGACCGGGCACAAGGACCCCACTAGCGCCCACTGACTGGGCACAAGGACCCCGCTGGCGCCCACTGACCGGGCACAAGGACCCCGCTGGCGATAGCCCACTGACCGGGCACAAGGACCCCGCTGGCGACAGCCCACTGACCGGGCACAAGGACCCATCACAGCGCTGGCACTTTGCGCACTCGACCCAGCGCCGAGGGTGCACACGTTCCGTGTATATTGAGGCAGTACAGTTTCCGTGAGCGCTCCCCCCCTGTCAGCCCGTCCACTCTCATTCCGCCCGGCCCCCGCCCTCTCCCCGGCGGTCACCTGGAGGACGGCGGATCCGATCGCACAGGCCAGCGGGCCCCCGCCGAACGTGTTGAAGTTGTGGGCTTCACCCATGCAGGCGGCGATATCTGTAAAACGGCAGTAGAGGAGGAGAGGCGGTACCCATTCATCCCTCCCCTCTTCCCCGACGAAGTTCCTTCCCCCTTCCCCTCTCCCGACTCCTACCCCGGGGCACTCTTCCTGTATTCCAACCCCCAGCCCTAGGAACCACCGGCGAACTGTCTCGACAGTGGAAATTCCTCCAGTAAACCCCCATCCCAGACAACGAGGGACCAGTTAAGAGTCTGTGTGCGGGGTAGGGGCCTGGGGGTGAGCGTGGTCAGGGTATGTCTGTAGGCCAGTGGGTCAATGCTGCGGAGCCCGGGGCGACCTTCCTCTCACCTGGTGTGGTGACCACGGCCCCCATGGGGAAGCCGTTGGCTATGCCCTTTGCCATGGTGACGATGTCGGGGGTTACCCCGAGGCTCTGGAAGCCCCAGAAGTGGCTCCCCAAGCGTCCGAAACCCGTCTGCACCTGAGGCAAAAGGTTGGGGGGGGGTCAGTGCGTGGTCAAAGTTCATCCCGCGGGAGGGCGTGGGAGACGGACACCGACCACGTGGGATAACCCCAGCCCGCGTAACCCCGATCACGTGGGACACTGCGCCATGCTCAATCACGTGGGACCCCAGGTCACGTGACAACCATCGTGACCCCACCCCAGCTACGCCTGAACACCTGGGATTAAAGACCCACGTGGTAAAGACCCCACCTACGCCAGAACGCGTGGGACAAAACATTATGCACGGCGCATGACGTGAAACCGTCCCTGTTGTGGTGACCGGACACGTGGAAACCAAGATGCCCAACACGTGTACTCGTGATCATGTGGGATGAGAACGTGGCCCGCCGCTGCCCACCTCGTCAGAGATGTAGAGGCCTCCTCTGTCGCGGACGATGTTGGCGGCCTCGCTAAGGAAGCCCCGCGGATACTGCACCACACCGTTCACTCCCTGTGGGGACCAAGGATGGGGTGAGCACAGAGAGCCAGAAGACCTTACCACCCGTTCCCTGTACCACCATTCCCCACGGACTCGGGCCTTTCTGAATTTTGCCCCTTACACTGGGGAGCAAGCTGGCAGCAGCGATCTTAACTCAGGTTGCTGCAGCTAGAAGGTTGGCTGTGCGAGGGTTTCTGTTCCTGTGGGGCGAGGATGGGGAATGTGTGAGAAAGAAGGTATGGAGCTGTGGGAGGAAGGTAGGGGTGCAAGCCCCACCGGCTTTATAGATGGGCGTGAGTCGTGAGATGGTTAGCACAACCACAGTGGACAGAATGGCCACAAACACTGGTGGATTTCTGTAAATTGGGGGTTCTGTGTCCTCCCCTTCCTTTCACAGTAGACCCAGGTGCCCCCACCCCAATTCTCACCCTCACTGACCCACTCCCCATCATCCTTCCCCTCCCTCTCCGTAATCCCCTCTCGATTCCTGTCATAATCATCCCTCCCACCCTTATCCCCACCATCCCGCCCTCTCCGTCATCTGCATCTCTCTGAACCTTCTGACCCCATTCCCCTCTACCTCATCACTCCATACTCCGTTCATCCTCCCTACCTCTCTCCTCATCCTCAATCACCTACCCTCCTCCACCATCTAACCCGCTCCCCCTCCGCCAGCCCCTGCCCGCTCCCCCACTGCCTGTCACCTGGATGGGCTCAGCGATGAAACCGGCGAGTCGGAGAGGCACAGCAGAGAGCAGCAGCTCCCGGAACTCGGACAGGTAGGCCTCCCTGGCCTGGCACTCTCCTGTGTCTGGAGGAGAAGCAGAGTGTTGACAGAGCAGGACTTTATCACCACACCAGTGTGCTGACTGACCCCCCCCCTTACTGAACCCCTTCACCCTCATCCACCCACCCACGCTTCACTTCCCTCGCTGCCCCCTGCTCACCAGCCCAACCACCCTCCATTCCCCACCCTTCCCTCACTCACCCACCTGCCCTTCACCCTCGAAAGCCACACTTCACACCTCATCTACTCTTGCTCCCCCACCCACCCTGCTCCCTCACTCACCTACCAATCCTTTACCGTCTGTACCAGAAACTCCACACCCACCGTTCACTCCCGAGCCTGCCCTCTCATCACCAACCCCCCTACTCGAATTAAATCCAGTTTGGGGAAGGTGGCGCTTCTGTGCTGACACTCCTGGAGTGTGTAGTGGCGTTCGAGATGGTATTCACCATTATCCAATACCTCGCCCCTGTGCCAGTCTCCAAGGGGACCTTTGCTTTTAGGATAACCAACCTTTTGCATTTGGTATTTTGCATCACTGTGCCTGCCAGATCCCCATCATATCCTTGTTTCACCCTCAAAGTGCATTTTGCACTTGTCGTCATCAAGTGAACCACTTGTTTAGACATTCCACATGCACAACGCATACCTCTTTGATCTAGAGCCTCAGGCCAGCCGGGGTTCCTGAAAAGCAGTCTGCCGCACCCTTCCACGTATAGGAAAATGCAGCCCTGAACTGCTTAAATGGCTTCCTATTTCTCAGACTCTCACACCCAGTCACTACTGCAAGATCCTGTACAAAGGTTCCAAAATTTACTCTGCCCCTGTTCAGGACCCTAAGCCATGGGCCAGACAACAAAACTTATTTTTAAACTAATAGTTATGGCCACTAAACCCAGAATGCCGACTAATAGATGGTTTGTCCACTGCCAGGCATTTCCCCTACTGATAGATATTTCCCCACCAACAAACTTTTCCCCACAGACGTTTCCACAACAGGCAGACATTTCCCCACTGACATTTTCTCCAAAGACGGATGTTTCCCCCAGAGACAGACATTTTCCCCACAAACAGACATTCCCACACAGACATCTCCCACAAATGAGACAAATCCCCTACAGAGGGACACTGCAAACACTGAGAGACATTACCTCCACAGGCAGTCATTCCCACACAGACTGACATTCCCATATAGGCAGACGTTCCCACACAGGCAGACATTTCCCTGATAGACATTCCTCTGCAGAATTTCCCCACATACATTTCCCTCACAGACAGACATTTCCCCCTGAGACATTTTCCCCAAACAGAAACATTCCCCCACAGATAGACATTTCCCCCACAGATATTTCCTCAGTCAGTCCCACACCCACAGACATTTCCCCACAAAAAAACAGCTCCCCACTGATGGACATTTCCCACACAGAGAGACATTTCCTCATAGAGAGATATTTCCCCCACAGACATTTCCGGAACAGACAGACATTACCCCACAGACAGTTCCACCAAAGACAAAAATTACTCCCACAGGCAGACATTTCCCCCACAGATGGACATTACCCACAGAGACAGAGATTTAACCTACGGACAGATATTCCCCCACAGATATTTCCGCTCAAACAGATCGCCACAGACTGATGTTCGCCCTGCATGCATATTCCTCCACAGAGAGGCATTTCCCCACAGAGTGACATCTCACCCACAGACATTTCACCACAGACAGACATTACCCTAACAGACAGACATTTACCCGACAGACAGATATTTCCCCACAAACAGACATTTCCCCCTCAGGCAGCCATTTCCCCCAGAGACAGATATTTCCACACAGACAATTCCCTCAGGCAGATATTTCCCCTAGAGGGAGACATTTCCCCCACAGACATTTCTCCACGGACAGGTATTTCTCCGACAGACATTTCCGCATGGACATTTCTCCCACAGGTAGGCATTTCCCCACAGCCATTTTCCCCACAAACAGACATTTCACCCACAGGCAGACATTACCCACACAGGCAGACATTTCTCCCAGAGACAAGCTCACCACTGAAAGACATTTCCCACACAGAAAGATATTACCCCTGCAGTTAGTGATTTTGCCACAGATAGATGTTTCCCCCACAGACATACATTTGCACAAAAGACAGACCTGCTCCCCACTGAGATACATTTACCCCACAGAAAGATGTTTCCACCACAGACAGACATTTCCCCTACAGACAGATATTTCCGCACAGACAGAGATTTCTCCACAGCAAGACATTTTCCCACAGGCTGACATTTCCCTATAGACAGACATTCCCCCACAGGCAGATATTTCCCCCACAGACAGTCATTTGCCCTACAGACAGACCTTTCTCTACTGATAGATGTTACCCCACGCTCAGACATCCCCCCCCCAGATATTTCCCCACCCTCAGACATTTCCCCACAGACATTTGTCCCACAGACATTTCTCCCACCGACAGCCATTTCCCTACCGATAGACATTACCCCACATAGACATTTCCCTCATCCTCAGACGTTTCCACTGCAGACAGACATTTCTCTCACACACACACTCACTCTCACACACCCGCACACCCTCACACACACACCCACTCTCACACACACACCCTCTCACACACCCGCACACCCTCTCACACACACACTCACTCTCACACACACACCCTCTCACACACCCGCACACCCTCTCATACACACACTCACTCTCACAAACCCGCACACCCTCTCACACACCCGCACACCCTCTCACACACACACTCACTCTCACACACCCGCACACCCTCTCACACACACACTCACTCTCACACACCCGCACACCCTCTCACACACACACTCACTCTCACACACACACTCACTCTCTCACACACACACTCACTCTCACACACACACTCACTCTCTCACACACACACTCACTCTCACACACCCTCACACTCACTCACACACACACTCACTCTCACACACCCGCACACCCTCTCACACACACATTCACTCTCACACACCTGCACACCCTCTCACACACCCGCACACCCTCTGACACACACACTCACTCTCACACACCCGCACACCCTCTCACACAACCACACACCCACTCTCACACACCCGCACACCCTCTCACACACACACTCACTCTCACACACCCGCACACCCTCTCACACACCCGCACACCCTCTCACACACACACTCACTCTCACACACCCGCACACGCTCTCACACACACACTCACTCTCACACACCCGCACACCCTCTCACACACCCGCACACCCTCTCACACACACACTCACTCTCACACACCCGCACACCCTCTCACGCACACACTCACTCTCACACACCCGCACACCCTCTCACACACACACTCACTCTCTCACACACACACTCACTCTCACACACCCTCACACCCTCTCACACACACACCCACTCTCTCACACACACTCACTCACACACCCGCACACCCTCTCACACACACACTCACTCTCACACACCCGCACACCCTCTCACACACACACTCACTCTCACACACCCGCACACCCTCTCACACACACACTCACTCTCACACACACACTCACTCTCTCTCACACACACACTCACTCTCACACACACACTCACACTCTCACACACACACTCACTCTCTCACACACACACTCACTCTCACACACCCGCACACTCACTCACACACACACTCACTCTCACACACCCGCACACCCTCTCACACACACATTCACTCTCACACACCTGCACACCCTCTCACACACCCGCACACCCTCTGACACACACACTCACTCTCACACACCCGCACACCCTCTCACACAACCACACACCCACTCTCACACACCCGCACACCCTCTCACACACACACTCACTCTCACACACCCGCACACCCTCTCACACACCCGCACACCCTCTCACACACACACTCACTCTCACACACCCGCACACGCTCTCACACACACACTCACTCTCACACACCCGCACACCCTCTCACACACCCGCACACCCTCTCACACACACACTCACTCTCACACACCCGCACACCCTCTCACGCACACACTCACTCTCACACACCCGCACACCCTCTCACACACACACTCACTCTCTCACACACACACTCACTCTCACACACCCTCACACCCTCTCACACACACACCCACTCTCTCACACACACTCACTCACACACCCGCACACCCTCTCACACACACACTCACTCTCACACACCCGCACACCCTCTCACACACACACTCACCCTCACACACACACTCACTCTCACACACACATTCACTCTCTCACACACACACTCACTCTCTCTCACACACACTCACTCTCACACACCCGCACGCTCTCTCACACACACACTCACTCTCACACACCCGCACACCCTCTCACACACACACTCACTCTCACACACCCGCACACCCTCTCACACACACACTCACTCTCACACACCCGCACACCCTCTCACACACCCGCACACCCCCTCACACACACACTCACTCTCACACACCCGCACACCCTCTCACACACCCACACACCCACTCTCACACATCCGCACACCCTCTCACACACACACTCACTCTCACACACCCGCAGACCCTCTCACACACCCGCACACCCTCTCACACACACACTCACTCTCACACACCCACACACCCTCTCACACACACACTCACTCTCACACACCCGAACACCCTCTCACACACCCGCAGACCCTCTCACACACACACTCACTCTCACACACCCGCACACCCTCTCACACACACACTCACTCTCTCACACACACTCACTCTCACACACCCTCACACCCTCTCACACACACACCCACTCTCTCACACACACTCACTCTCACACACCCGCGCACCCTCTCACACACACACTCACTCTCACACACCCGCAAACCCTCTCACACACACACTCACTCTCACACACCCGCACACCCTCTCACACACCCGCACACCCTCTCACACACACACTCACTCTCAACACGCCCGCATATCCTGTCACACACACACACTCACTCTCACACACCCGCACACCCTCTCACACACACACTCACTCTCACACACCCGCACACCCTCTCACACACACACTCACTCTCACACACCCGCACACCGTCTCACACACACTCACTCTCTCACACACACACTCACTCTCACACACCCGCACACCCTCTCACACACACAGTCACTCTCACACACCCTCACACCCTCTCACACACACACTCACTCTCACACACCCGCACACCCTCTCACACACACAGTCACTCTCACACACCCTCACACCCTCTCACACACACACTCACTCTCACACACCCGCACACCCTCTCACACACCCGCACACCCTCTCACACACACACTCACTCTCACACACCCGCACACCCTCTCACACACCCACACACCCTCTCACACACACACCCACTCTCACACAGCCGCACACCCTCTCACACACCCGCACACCCTCTCACACACACACTCACTCTCACACACCCGCACACCCTCTCACACACCCGCACACCCTCGCACACACACACTCACTCTCACACACCCGCACACCCTCTCACACACCCGCACACCCTCTCACACACACACTCACTCTCACACACCCGCACACCGTCTCACACACCCACACACCCACTCTCACACACCCGCACACCCTCTCACAGACACACTCACTCTCACACACCCGCACACCCTCTCACACACACACTCACTCTCACACACCCGCACACCCTCTCACACACACACTCACTCTCACACACCCGCACACCCTCTCACACACCCGCACACCCTCTCACACACACACTCACTCTAACACACCCGCACACCCTCTCACACACACACTCACTCTCACACACCCTCACACCCCCACACGCACACTCACTCTCACACACCCGCACACCCTCTCACACACACACTCACTCTCACACACACACTCACTCTCTCTCACACACTCACTCTTACCCACACACTCACTCTCTCTCAGACACACTCACTCTCACACACCCGCACACCCTCTCACACACCCGCACACCCACGCACACACACACTCACTCTCACACACCCGCACACCCTCTCACACACACACTCACTCTCACACAGCAGCACAGCCTCTCACACACACACTCACTCTCACACACCCGCACACCCTCTCACACACACACTCACTCTCACACACCCGCACACCCTCTCACACACCCGCACACCCACGCACACACACACTCACTCTCACACACCCGCACACCCTCTCACACACACACTCACTCTCACACAGCAGCACAGCCTCTCACACACACACTCACTCTCACACACCCGCACACCCTCTCACACACACACTCACTCTCACACACCTGCACACCCTATCACACACCCGCACACCCTCTCACACACACACTCACTCTCACACACCCGCACACCCTCTCACACACCCGCACACCCTCTCACACACACACTCACTCTCGCACACCCGCACACCCTCTAACACACCCACACACCCACTCTCACACACCCGCACACCCTCTCACACACCCGCACACCCTCTCACACACACACTCACTCTCACACACCCGCACACCCTCTCACACACACACTCACTCTCACACACACACTCACTCTCTCACACACACACTCACTCTCTCTCACACACACTCACTCTCACACACCCGCACACTCTCTCACACACATACTCACTCTCAGACACCCGCACACCCTCTCACACACACACTCACTCTCACACACCCGCACACCCTCTCACACACCCGCACACCCTCTCACACACAAACTCACTCTCACACACCCGCACACCCTCTCACACACCCGCACACCCCCTCACACACACACTCACTCTCACACACCCGCACACCCTCTCACACACCCACACACCCACTCTCACACATCCGCACACCCTCTCACACACACACTCACTCTCACACACCCGCACACCCTCTCACACACCCGCACACCCTCTCACACACACACTCACTCTCACACACCCACACACCCTCTCACACACACACTCACTCTCACACACCCGCACACCCTCTCACACACCCGCACACCCTCTCACACACACACTCACTCTCACACACACACTCACTCTCTCTCACACACACACCCACTCTCTCACACACCCGCACACCCTCTCACACACACACTCACTCTCACACACCCTCACACCCTCTCACACCTACACTCACTCTCACACACCCGCACACCCTCTCACACACACACTCACTCTCACACACACACTCACTGTCTCACACACACACTCACTCTCTCTCACACACACTCACTCTCACACACCCGCACACCCTCTCACACACCCGCACACCCTCTCACACACACACTCACTCTCACACACCCGCACACCCTCTCACACACCCGCACACCCTCTCACACACACACACTCACTCTCACACACCCGCACACCCTCTCACACACCCACACACCCACTCACACACACGCACACCTTCTCACACACCCGCACACCCTCTCACACACACACTCACTCTCAGACACACACACTCACTCTCACACACACACTCACTCTCTCTCACACACACACTCACTCTCTCTCACACACACTCTCTCACACACACACTCACTCTCTCACACACACTCACACCCTCTCACACACATTCACTCACTCACACACACTCACATGTTCTCACACACACACACTCACTGTCAGACACACGCGCATACTCACTCTCTCACACACACACTCACTCTCTCACACACACACACCCTCTCACACACACACTCACTCTCTCACACACACTCACACCCTGTCACACACACAGTCACTCTCTCACATACATTCACTCTCTCACACACACATCCTCTCTCACACACTCACACCCTCACACACACACACACACACCCACTCTATCACACACTCTCACATCCTCTCTCTCAGACACACACACTCACTCTCTCACACATTCACTCTCTCACACACACTCACACCTCTCACACACAGTCACTCTCACACACACACCCACTCTCACAAACACACACACTCTCTCACACACAGTCACACTCTGACACACACAGTCACTCTCTCACACACACACACACCCTCACACACAGTCACTCTCTCACACACACAGTCACTCTCTTACACACACTCACACCCTCTCACACACACCCACTCTCTCACACATACTCACACCCTCTCACACACACCCACACACACTCACACTCTCTCTCACACACACACACACACTCTCACACACACAGTTACTCTCTCACACACACAGTCACCCTCTCACACACACTCACACGCTCTCTCTCACACACACGCATACTCACTCTCTCACACACACACTCACTCTCTCACACATACTCACACCCTCTCACACACACCGACACACACTCACACTCTCACACACACACACTCACACACACAGTTACTCTCTCACACACATCACCCTCTCACACACACTCACACCCTCTCTCTCTCACACACACGCATACTCTCTCTCTCACACACACGCATACTCACTCTCTCACACACACACTCACTCTCTCACACACATTCACACCCTCTCACACACACACTCACTCTCTCACACACACTCACTCTCTCACACACACACTCACTCTCTCACACACACTCACACCCTCTTACACACACAGTCACTCTCTCACACTCATTTACACCCTCTCACACACACAGTCACTGTCGCACACACATTCACACCTCTCACACACACTCACACCCCCTCACACACACACTCTCTCACACACACTCACACCCTCTCACACACATTCACTCACTCACACACCTTCACATGCTCTCATACATACACACTCACTGTCAGACACACTCTCTCTCACACACATTCACAACCTCTCACACACACAGTCACTCTCTCATACACATTCACACCCTCTCACACACAGTCACTCTCTCACACACATTCACACCCTCTCACACACAGTTACACCCTCTCTCTCACACACACTCACTCTCCCACACACACTCACTCTCTCACACACTCACTCTCTCACACCCTCTCACACACACTCTCTCTCACACACACTCACACCCTTTCACACAGACACACACACACTCACTCTCTCATACACATTCACACCCTCTCACACACACAGTCACTCACACACACACCCTCTCACACACACACACTCTCACACACACAAACTCTGTCACACACACACTCACTCTCACACACACAGTCACTCTCTCACACACAGTCACACTCTCTCACACACTCAGTCACTGTCTCACACACACAGTCACTCCCTCACACACACTCACACCATCTCACACACATTCACTCTCTCACACACACACCCTCTCTCACACACAGTCACTCTCTCACACACACACCCTCTCACACACACAGTCACTCTCTCACACACATTCACACCCTCTTACACACACAGTCATTCTCTCACACGCACAGTCACTCCCTCACACACACTCGCACCCTCTTACACACATTCACTCACTCACACACACTCACATGTTCTCACACACACACAGTCACTGTCAGACACACTCACTCTCTCACACACACACACACCCTCTCACACACACACTCACTCTCTCACACACACTCACACCCTGTCACACACACAGTCACTCTCTCACATACATTCACTCTCTCACACACACATCCTCTCTCACACACTCACACCCTCACACACACACTCTATCACACGCTCTCAGATCCTCTCTCTCAGACACACACACTCACTCTCTCACACATTCACTCTCTCACACACACTCACACCTCTCACACAGTCACTCTCACACACACACCCACTCTCACAAACACACACACTCTCTCACACACAGTCACACTCTGACACACCCAGTCACTCTCTCACACACACTCACACCCTCACACACAGTCACTCTCTTACACACACTCACACCCTCTCACACACACCCACTCTCTCACACATACTCACACCCTCTCACACACACCCACACACACTCACACTCTCTCACACACACACACTCTCACACACACAGTTACTCTCTCACACACACAGTCACCCTCTCACACACACTCACACGCTCTCTCTCACACACACGCATACTCACTCTCTCACACACACACTCACTCTCTCACACATACTCACACCCTCTCACACACACCGACACACACTCACACTCTCACACACACACACACACTCACACACACAGTTACTCTCTCACACACATCACCCTCTCACACACACTCACAACCTCTCTCTCTCACACACACGCATACTCACTCTCTCACACACAAACTCACTCTCTCACACACAGTCACACCCTCTCACACACACACTCACTCTCTCACACACACTCACTCTCTCACACACACACTCACTCTCTCACACACACTCACACCCTCTCACACACACTCTCACTCTCTCACATTCACAGCCTCTCACACGCACTCTCACTCTCTCACACACATTCACAGCCTCTCACACACAGTCACTCTCTCACACTCATTTAGACCCTCTCACACACACAGTCACTGTCGCACACACATTCACACCTCTCACACACAATCACACCCCCTCACACACACACTCACTCTCTCACACACACTCACACCCTCTCACACACATTTACTCACTCACACACCTTCACATGCTCTCATACACACACGCTCACTGTCAGACACACTCACTCTCTCACACACATTCACAACCTCTCACACACACAGTCACTCTCTCACACACATTCACACCCTCTCACACACATTTACTCTCTCACACCCTCTCACACACACTCTCTCTCACACACACTCACACCCTCTCACACAGACACACACACACTCACTCTCTCATACACATTCACACCCACTCACACACACAGTCACTCTCTCACACACACTCACACCTCTCACACAGTCACTCTCACACACACACCCACTCTCACAAACACACACACTCTCTCACACACAGTCACACTCTGACACACACAGTCACTCTCTCACACACACTCACACCCTCACATAGTCACTCTCTCACACACACAGTCACTCTCTTACACACACTCACACCCTCTCACACACACCCACTCTCTCACACATACTCACACCCTCTCACACACACCCACACACACTCACACCTTCTCACACACGCACACACTCTCACACACACAGTTACTCTCTCACACACACAGTCACCCTCTCACACACACTCATACGCTCTCTCACACACACACGCATACTCACTCTCTCACACACACACTCACTCTCTCACACATACTCACACCCTCTCACACACACCCACACACACTCACACTCTCACACACACACAAACACTCACACACACAGTTACTCTTTCACACACATCACCCTCTCACACACACTCACACCCTCTCTCTCTCACACACACGCATACTCACTCTCTCACACACACACTCACTCTCTCACACACATTCACACCCTCTCACACACACACTCACTCTCTCACACACACTCACTCTCTCACACACACACTCACTCTCTCACACACACTCACACCCTCTCACACACACTCTCACTCTCTCACATTCACAGCCTCTCACACGCACAGTCACTGTCTCACACTCATTTACACCCTCTCACACACACAGTCACTGTCGCACACACATTCACACCTCTCACACACACTCACACCCCCTCACACACACTCACTCTCTCACACACACTCACACCCTCTCACACACACCCACACACACTCACACCTTCTCACACACGCACACACTCTCACACACACAGTTACTCTCTCACACACACAGTCACCCTCTCACACACACTCACACGCTCTCTCACATACACACGCATACTCACTCTCTCACACACACACTCACTCTCTCACACATACTCACACCCTCTCACACACACCCACACACACTCACACTCTCACACACACACAAACACTCACACACACAGTTACTCTCTCACACACATCACCCTCTCACACACACTCACACCCTCTCTCTCTCACACACACTCATACTCACTCTCTCACACACACACTCACTCTCTCACACACATTCACACCCTCTCACACACACACTCACTCTCTCACACACACTCACTCTCTCACACACACACTCACTCTCTCACACACACTCACACCCTCTCACACACACTCTCACTCTCTCACATTCACAGCCTCTCACACGCACAGTCACTGTCTCACACTCATTTACACCCTCTCACACACACAGTCACTGTCGCACACACATTCACACCTCTCACACACACTCACACCCCCTCACACACACTCACTCTCTCACACACTCACACCCTCTCACACACATTCACTCACTCACACACCTTCACATGCTCTCATACACACACACTCACTGTCAGACACACTCACTCTCTCACACACATTCACACCCTCTCACACACACAGTCACTCTCTCACACACATTCACACCCTCTCACACACAGTCACTCTCTCACACATATTCACACCCTCTCACACACACTTACACCCTCTCTCTCACACACACTCACTCTCTCACACACACTCACTCTCTCACACCCTCTCACACACACTCTCTCTCACACACACTCACACCCTCTCACACAGACACACACACTCACTCTCTCATACACATTCACACCCTCTCACACACACAGTCACTCTCTCACACACATTCACACCCTCTCACACACACAGTCACTCTCACACACACATTCACACCCTCTCACACACACCCACACACACTCACACCTTCTCACACACGCACATACTCTCACACACACAGTTACTCTCTCACACACACAGTCACCCTCTCACACACACTCACACGCTCTCTCACACACACGCATACTCACTCTCTCACACACACACTCACTCTCTCACACATACTCACACCCTCTCACACACACCCACACACACTCACACTCTCACACACACACACTCACACACACAGTTACTCTCTCACACACATCACCCTCTCACACACACTCACACCCTCTCTCTCTCACACACACGCATACTCACTCTCTCACACACACACTCACTCTCTCACACACATTCACACCCTCTCACACACACACTCACTCTCTCACACACACTCACTCTCTCACACACACACTCACTCTCTCACACACACTCACACCCTCTCACACACACTCTCACTCTCTCACATTCACAGCCTCTCACACGCACAGTCACTGTCTCACACTCATTTACACCCTCTCACACACACAGTCACTGTCGCACACACATTCACACCGCTCACACACACTCACACCCCCCACACACACTCACTCTCTCACACACCTTCACATGCTCTCATACACACACACTCACTGTCAGACACACTCACTCTCTCACACACATTCACACCCTCTCACACACACAGTCACTCTCTCACACACATTCACACCCTCTCACACACAGTCACTCTCTCACACATATTCACACCCTCTCACACACACTTACACCCTCTCTCTCACACACACTCACTCTCTCACACACACTCACTCTCTCACACCCTCTCACACACACTCTCTCTCACACACACTCACACCCTCTCACACAGACACACAGACACTCACTCTCTCATACACATTCACACCCTCTCACACACACAGTCTCTCTGTCACACACATTCACACCCTCTCACACACACAGTCACTCTCTCACACACATTCACACCCTCTCACACACACACTCTCTCACACACATTCACACCCTCTCACACACACAGTCACTCTCTCACACACACAATCACTCTCTCACACACCCTCACATCCTCACACACACAGTCACTCTCTCACACACACTCACACCCTGTCACACACACTTACACCCACTCACACACACTTACACCCTCTCACACACACTCACTCTCTCACACACACTTAATCTCTCACACACTCACTCTCTCATACACATTCACACCCTCTCACACACAGAGACACTCTCTCACACACACAGACACTCTCTCACACACACTCACACCCTCTCACACACAGTCACTCTCTCACACACACACTCACTCTCCCACACACACTCACACCCTCTCACACACAGTCACTCTCACACACACAGCCACTGTCACAAACACACAAACTGTCTCACACACAGTCACACTCTGACACACACAGTCACTCTCTCACACACACTCACACCCCAACACACAGTCACTCTCTCACACACAGTCACTCTCTTACACACACTCACACCCTCTCACACACACCCACTCTCTCACACATACTCACACCCTCTCACACACACCCACACACACTCACACTCTCTCACACACGCACACACTCTCACACACACAGTTACTCTCTCACACACACAGTCACCCTCTCACACACACTCACACGCTCTCTCACACACACGCATACTCACTCTCTCACACACACACTCACTCTCTCACACATACTCACACCCTTTCACACACACCCACACAAACTCACACTCTCTCACACACACACTCTCACACACACAGTTACTCTCTAACACACATCACCCTCTCACACACACACTCGCACCCTCTCTCTCACACACACGCATACTCACTCTCTCACACACATTCACACCCTCTAACACACACACTCACTCTCTCACACACACTCACTCTCTCACACACACACTCACTCTCTCACACACTCACACCCTCTCACACACACTCTCACTCTCTCACACACATTCACAGCCTCTCACATGTACTCTCACTCTCTCACACACACTCACAGCCTCTCACACACACAGTCACTCTCTCACACTCATTTACACCCTCTCACACACACAGTCACTGTCGCACGCACATTCACACCTCGCACACACACAGTCACTCTCACACACACAATCACTCTCTCACACACCCTCACATCCTCACACACAGAGTCACTCTCTCACAAACACTCACACCCTCTCACACACACTTATACCCTCTCTCTCACACACACACACTCTCTCACACACACTCACTCTCTCACACACTCACTCTCTCACACCCTCTCACACACACTCTCTCTCACACACACTCATACCCTCTCACACAGGCACACACACACTCACTCTCTCATACACATTCACACTCTCTCACACACACAGTCACTCTGTCACACACATTCACACCCTCTCACACACACAGTCACTCTCTCACACACATTCACACCCTCTCACACACAGTCACTCTCTCACACACATTCACACCCACTCACACACACTTACACCCTCTCTCTCACACACACTCACTCTCTCACACACACTCACTCTCTCACACACTCACTCTCTCACACCCTCTCACACACACTCTCTCTCACACACACTCACACCCTCTCATACACATTCACACCCTCTCACACACACAGTCACTCTCTCACACACACAATCACTCTCTCACACACCCTCACATCCTCACACACACAGTCACTCTCTCACACACATTCACACCCTGTCACACACACTTAAACCCACTCACACACACTTACACCCTCTCACACACACTCACTCTCTCACACACACTCAATCTCTCACACACTCACTCTCTCACACCCTTTCACACACACTCTCTCTCTCACACACACTCACTCTCTCATACACATTCACACCCTCTCACACACAGAGACACTCTCTCACACACACAGACACTCTCTCACACACACTCACACCCTCTCACACACAGTCACTCTCTCACACACACTCACTCTCTCACACACACAGCCACTCTCACAAACATACAAACTGTCTCACACACAGTCACACTCTGACACACACAGTCACTCTCTCACACACACTCACACCCTCACACACAGTCACTCTCTCACACACAGTCACTCTCTTACACACACTCACACCCTCTCACACACACCCACTCTCTCACACATACTCACACCCTCTCACACACACCCACACACACTCACACTCTCTCACACATGCACACACTCTCACACACACAGTTACTCTCTCACACACACAGTCACCCTCTCACACACACTCACACGCTCTCTCACACACACGCATACTCACTCTCTCACACACACACTCACTCTCTCACACATACTCACACCCTCTCACACACACCCACACAAACTTACACTCTCTCACACACACACACTCTCACACACACAGTTACTCTCTCACACACATCACCCTCTCACACACACACTCACACCCTCTCTCTCTCACACACACACGCATACTCACTCTCTCACACACACACTCACTCTCTCACACACATTCACACCCCCTCACACACACACTCACTCTCTCACACACACACTCACTCTCTCACACACTCACACCCTCTCACACACACTCTCACTCTCTCACACACATTCACAGCCTCTCACATGCACTCTCACTCTCTCACACACACTCACAGCCTCTCACACACACAGTCACTCTCTCACACTCATTTACACCCTCTCACACACACAGTCACTGTCGCACGCACATTCACACCTCTCACACACACAGTCACTCTCACACACACAATCACTCTCTCACACACCCTCACATCCTCACACACAGAGTCACTCTCTCACACACACTCACACCCTCTCACACACACTTACACCCTCTCTCACACACACTCACTCTCTCACACACACTCACTCTCTCACACACTCACTCTCTCACACCCTCTCACACACACTCTCTCTCACACACACTCATACCCTCTCACACAGGCACACACACACTCACTCTCTCATACACATTCACACCCTCTCACACACACAGTCACTCTGTCACACACATTCACACCCTCTCACACACACAGTCACTCTCTCACACACATTCAGACCCTCTCACACACAGTCACTCTCTCACACACATTCACACCCTCTCACACACACTTACACCCTCTCTCTCACACACACTCACTCTCTCACACACACTCACTCTCTCACACACTCACTCCCTCACACCCTCTCACACACACTCACACCCTCTCACACAGACACACAGACACTCACTCTCTCATACACATTCACACCCTCTCACACACACAGTCACTCTGTCACACATATTCACACCCTCTCACACACACAGTCACTCTCTCACACACATTCACACCCTCTCACACACACACTCTCTCACACACATTCACATCCTCTCACACACACAGTCACTCTCTCACACACACAATCACTCTCTCACACACCCTCACATCCTCACACACACTCACTCTCTCACACACACTCACACCCTCTCACACACACTCTCACTCTCTCACATTCACAGCCTCTCACACGCACTCTCACTCTCTCACACACACTCACAGCCTCTCACACTCATTTACACCCTCTCACACACACAGTCACTGTCGCACGCACATTCACACCTCTCACACACACAGTCACTCTCACACACACAATCACTCTCTCACACACCCTCACATCCTCACACACAGAGTCACTCTCTCACACACACTCACACCCTCTCACACACACTTACACCCTCTCTCTCACACACACTCTCTCTCTCACACACACTCACTCTCTCACACCATCTCACACACACACTCTCTCTCACACACACTCACACCCTCTCACACAGACACACACACACTCACTCTCTCATACACATTCACACCCTCTCACACACACAGTCACTCTCTCACACACATTCACACCCTCTCACACACACTTACACCCTCTCTCTCACACACACTCACTCTCTCACACACACTCACTCTCTCACACACTCACTCTCTCACACCCTCTCACACACACACTCTCTCTCTCACACACACACCCTCTCACATACACTTACACCCTCTCTCTCACACACACTCACTCTCTCATACACATTCACACCCTCTCACACACACAGTCTCTCTGTCACACACATTCACACCCTCTCACACACACAGTCACTCTCTCACACACACAATCACTCTCTCACACACCCTCACATCCTCACACACACAGTCACTCTCTCACACACATTCACACCCTCTCACACACACAGTCACTCTCTCACACACACACTCACATACACACACAGTCACTCTCTCTCACACACAATCACTCTCTCACACACCCTCACATCCTCACACACAGAGTCAATCTCTCACACACACTCACACACTGTCACACACACTTACACCCTCTCACACACACTTACACCCTCTCACACACACTCACTCTCTCACACACACTCAATCTCTCACACACTCACTCTCTCACACCCTCTCACACACACACTCTCTCTCACACACACTCACACACTCTCACACAGACACACACACACTCACTCTCTCATACACATTCACACCCTCTCACACACACAGACACTCTCTCACACACATTCACACCCTCTCACACACAGTCACTCTCACACACACTCACACCCCCTCACACACAGTCACTCTCTCACACACACAGTCAATCTCTCTCACACACACCCACTCTCACATACACACACTCTCTCACACACGCACTCACTCTCACACACATGGTCACACCCTCTCACACACACAGTCGCTCTCTCACACACACACTCACTCTCTCACACTCACAGTCACTCTCTCACACACACACTCACTCTCTCACACACAGTCACTCTCTCACACACACAGTCACTCTCTGACACACACATACTCACTGTCTCACACACACTCACTCACTCTCAGACACGCTCACTCTCACACACACTCACTCTCTCACACACACTCACACCCTCTGACACACACATACACCCTCTCTCTCACACACACACACTCACTCTCTCACACACGCACTCTGTCTCACACCATTCACACCCTCTCACACACACAGTCACTCTCTCACACACATTCACACCCTCTGACACACACACACCCACTCTCACATATACACACTCGCTCTCTCACACACACAGTCACTCTCTCACACACTCACACTCTCTCACACACATTCACACCCTCTCACACACAGAATCACTCTCTCACACACACTCACACCCTCACACACAGAGTCACTCTCTTACACACACTCTCTCACACACACACACTCACTCTCTCACACACACTCACACCCTCTCGCACACACACTCACTGTCAGACACACTCACTCTCTCACACACACTCACACCCTCTCACACACACACTCTCTCACACACATTCACTCACTCACTCACCTTCACATGCTCTCAGACACACACACTCACTGTCAGACACACTCACTCTCTCACACACATTCACACCCTCTCACACACACAGTCACTCTCTCACACACATTCACACCCTCTCACACACACTTACACCCTCTCTCTCACACACACTCACTCTCTCACACACACTCACTCTCTCACACCCTCTCACACACACTCACTCTCTCACACACACTCACTCTCTCACACCCTCTCACACACACTCACACCCTCTCACACACAGTCACTCTGTCACACACATTCACACCCTCTCACACACACAGTCACTCTCTCACACACATTCACACCCTCTCACACACACAGTCACTCTCTCTCACTCACTCTCACATACACACACAGTCACTCTCTCACACACATTCACACCCTCTCACACACACAGTCACTCTCTCTCACACACTCTCACATACACACACAGTCACTCTCTCACACACACAATTACTTTCTCACACACCCTCACATCCTCACACACACAGTCACTCTCTCACACACACTCACACCCTGTCACACACACTTACACCCTCTCACACACACTTACACCCTCTCACACACACTCACTCTCTCACACACACTCAATCTCTCACACACTCACTCTCTCACACCCTCTCACACACACACTCTCTCTCACACACACTCACACACTCTCACACAGACACACACACACTCACTCTCTCATACACATTCACACCCTCTCACACACACAGACACTCTCTCACACACATTCACACCCTCTCACACACACAGTCACTCTCACACACACTCACACCCCCTCACACACAGTCACTCTCTCACACACACAGTCAATCTCTCTCACACACACCCACTCTCACATACACACACTCTCTCACACACGCACTCACTCTCACACACATGGTCACACCCTCTCACACACACAGTCGCTCTCTCACACACACACTCACTCTCTCACACTCACAGTCACTCTCTCACACACACACTCACTCTCTCACACACTGTCACTCTCTCACACACACAGTCACTCTCTGACACACACACACTCACTGTCTCACACACACTCACTCACTCTCACACACACTCACTCTCACACACACTCACTCTCTCTCACACACACTCTCTCACTCACAGTCACTCTCACACACACAGTCACTCTCTGACACACACACACGCTCACTCTCTCACACACACTCACTCTCTCTTTCACACGCAGTCACTCTCTCTCACACACACTCACTCTCTCTCTCACACACAGTCACTCTCTCACACACACAGTCACTCTCACAGACTCCTCACACACACACACCGACTCTCACATACACACACACACACTCTCACACACAGTCACTCTCTCACACACTCACACCCTCTCTCACACACACTCACTTTCTCACACACACTCACACTCTCTCACACACACACTCACTCCCTCACACACACTCTCTCACACACACTCACACCATCTCACACACATTCACTCTCTCACACACACACCCTCTCTCACACACAGTCACACTCTCACACACACACCCTCTCACACACACACCCTCTCACACACACAGTCACTCTCTCACACACATTCACACCCTCTTACACACACAGTCATTCTCTCACACACACAGTCACTCCCTCACACACACTCACACACTCTTACACACACAGTCACTCTCTCACACACACTCTCTCACACACACACTCACTCTCTCACACACACCCTCTCACACACATTCACTCACTCACACACACTCACATGTTCTCACACACATACACTCACTGTCAGACACACTCACTCACACACACACACACACTCACTCTCTCACACACACTCACTCCCTGTCACACACACAGTCACTCTCTCACACACATTCACTCTCTCACACACACATCCTCTCTCACACACTCACACCCTCACACACACACTCAATCACACGCACTCACATCCTCTCTCTCAGACACACACACTCACTCTCTCACACATTCACTCTCTCACACACACTCACACCTCTCACACACAGTCACTCTCACACACACACCCACTCTCACAAACACACACACTCTCTCACACACAGTCACACTCTGACACACAGTCACTATCTCACACACACTCACACCCTCACACACAGTCACTCTCTCACACACACAGTCACTCTCTTACACACACTCACACCCTCTCACACACACCCACTCTCTCACACATACTCACACCCTCTCACACACACCCACACACACTCACACTCTCTCACACACGCACACATTCTCACACACACAGTTACTCTCTCACACACACAGTCACCCTCTCACACACACTCACATGCTCTCTCTCACACGCACGCATACTCACTCTCTCACACACACACTCACTCTCTCACACATACTCACACCCTCACACACACCCACACACACTCACACTCTCACACACACACTCTCACACACACAGTTACTCTCTCACACACATCACCCTCTCACACACACTCACACCCTCTCTCTCTCACACACACGCATACTCACTCTCTCACACACACACTCACTCTCTCACACACAGTCACACCCTCTCACACACACACTCACTCTCTCACACACACTCACTCCCTCACACACACACTCACTCTCTCACACACACTCACACCCTCTCACACACACTCTCACTCTCTCACACACATTCACAGCCTCTCACACGCACTCTCACTCTCTCACACACATTCACAGCCTCTCACACACACAGTCACTCTCTCACACTCATTTACACCCTCTCACACACACAGTTACTCTCTCACACACACAGTCACCCTCTCACACACACTCACACGCTCTCTCTCACACGCACGCATACTCACTCTCTCACACACACACTCACTCTCTCACACATACTCACACCCTCTCACACACACCCACACACACTCACACTCTCTCACACACACACACTCTCACACACACAGTTACTCTCTCACACACATCACCCTCTCACACACACTCACACCCTCTCTCTCTCACACACACGCATACTCACTCTCTCACACACAAACTCACTCTCTCACACACATTCACACCCTCTCACACACACACTCACTCTCTAACACACACTCACTCTCTCACACACACTCACACCCTCTCACACACACTCTCACTCTCTCACACACATTCACAGCCTCTCACACGCACTCTCACTCTGTCACACACATTCACAGCCTCTCACCCACACAGTCACTCTCTCACACTCATTTACACCCTCTCACACACACAGTCACTGTCGCACACACATTCACACCTCTCACACACACAGTCACTCTCACACACACACAATCACTCTCTCACACACCCTCACATCCTCACACACATAGTCACTCTCTCACACACACTCACACCCTCTCACACACACTTACACCCTCTCTCTCACACACACTCACTCTCTCACACACTCACTCTCTCACACCCTCTCACACACACAGTCACTCTCTCATGCACATTCACACCCTCTCATACACACTTACACCCTCTCTCTCACACACACTCACTCTCTCACACACTCACTCTCTCACACCCTCTCACACACACACTCTCTCTCACACACACTCACACCCTCTCACACACACTAACACCCTCTCTCTCACACACACTCACTCTCTCATACACATTCACACCCTCTCACACACACAGTTTCTCTGTCACACACATTCACACCCTCTCACACACACAGTCACTCTCTCACACACATTCACACCCTCTCACACACACAGTCACTCTCTCACGCACACTCACATACACACACAGTCACTCTCTCACACGCTCTCACATCCTCACACACACAGTCACTCTCTCACACACACTCACACCCTGTCACACACACTTACACCCTCTCTCACACACACTCCGTCTCACACACACTCAATCTCTCACACACTCACTCTCTCACACCCTCTCACACACACACTCTCTCTCACACACACAATCACTCTCTCACACACCCTCACATCCTCACACACAGAGTCACTCTCTCACACACACTCACACCCTCTCACACACACTTACACCCTCTCTCTCACACACACTCTCTCTCTCACACACACTCACTCTCTCACACCATCTCACACACACACTCTCTCTCACACACACTCACACCCTCTCACACAGACACACACACACTCACTCTCTCATACACATTCACACCCTCTCACACACACAGTCACTCTCTCACACACATTCACACCCTCTCACACACACTTACACCCTCTCTCTCACACACACTCACTCTCTCACACACACTCACTCTCTCACACACTCACTCTCTCACACCCTCTCACACACACACTCTCTCTCTCACACACACACCCTCTCACATACACTTACACCCTCTCTCTCACACACACTCACTCTCTCATACACATTCACACCCTCTCACACACACAGTCTCTCTGTCACACACATTCACACCCTCTCACACACACAGTCACTCTCTCACACACACAATCACTCTCTCACACACCCTCACATCCTCACACACACAGTCACTCTCTCACACACATTCACACCCTCTCACACACACAGTCACTCTCTCACACACACACTCACATACACACACAGTCACTCTCTCTCACACACAATCACTCTCTCACACACCCTCACATCCTCACACACAGAGTCAATCTCTCACACACACTCACACACTGTCACACACACTTACACCCTCTCACACACACTTACACCCTCTCACACACACTCACTCTCTCACACACACTCAATCTCTCACACACTCACTCTCTCACACCCTCTCACACACACACTCTCTCTCACACACACTCACACACTCTCACACAGACACACACACACTCACTCTCTCATACACATTCACACCCTCTCACACACACAGACACTCTCTCACACACATTCACACCCTCTCACACACAGTCACTCTCACACACACTCACACCCCCTCACACACAGTCACTCTCTCACACACACAGTCAATCTCTCTCACACACACCCACTCTCACATACACACACTCTCTCACACACGCACTCACTCTCACACACATGGTCACACCCTCTCACACACACAGTCGCTCTCTCACACACACACTCACTCTCTCACACTCACAGTCACTCTCTCACACACACACTCACTCTCTCACACACAGTCACTCTCTCACACACACAGTCACTCTCTGACACACACATACTCACTGTCTCACACACACTCACTCACTCTCAGACACGCTCACTCTCACACACACTCACTCTCTCACTCACAGTCACTCTCTCACACACAGTCACTCTCTGACACACACACACGCTCACTCTCTCACACACACTCACTCTCTCTTTCACACGCAGTCACTCTCTCTCACACACACTCACTCTCTCTCACACACAGTCACTCTCTCACACACATTCACACTCTCTCACACACACTCTCACAGACTCCTTCTCAAACACACACACACTCTCACATACACACACACACACTCTCACACACAGTCACTCTCTCACACACTCACACCCTCTCTCACACACACTCACTTTCTCACACACACTCACACTCTCTCACACACACAGTCACTCCCTCACACACACTCTCTCACACACACTCACACCATCTCACACACATTCACTCTCTCACACACACACCCTCTCTCACACACAGTCACACTCTCACACACACACCCTCTCACACACACAGTCACTCTCTCACACACATTCACACCCTCTTACACACACAGTCACACTCTGACACACACAGTCACTCTCTCACACACACTCACACCCTCACACACAGTCACTATCTCACACACAGCCACTCTCTTACACACACTCACACCCTCTCACACACACCCACTCTCTCACACATACACCCTCTCACACACACCCACACACACTCCCACTCTCTCACACACGCACACACTCTCACACACACAGTTACTCTCTCACACACACAGTCACCCTCTCACACATACTCACACGCTCTCTCACACACACGCATACTCACTCTCTCACACACACACTCACTCTCTCACACATACTTACACCCTCTCACACACACCCACACAAACTCACACTCTCACACACACACACTCTCACACACACAGTTACTCTCTCACACACATCACCCTCTCACACACACACTCACACCCTCTCTCTCTCACACACACGCATACTCACTCTCTCACACACACACTCTCTCACACACATTCACACCCTCTCACACACACACTCACTCTCTCACACACACTCACTCCCTCACACACACACTCACTCTCTCACACACACTCACACCCTCTCACACACACTCTCACTCTCTCACACACATTCACAGCCTCTCACATGCACTCTCACTCTCTCACACACACTCACAGCCTCTCACACACACAGTCACTCTCTCACACTCATTTACACCCTCTCACACACACAGTCACTGTCGCACGCACATTCACACCTCTCACACACACAGTCACTCTCACACACACAATCACTCTCTCACACACCCTCACATCCTCACACACAGAGTCACTCTCTCACACACACTCACACCCTCTCACACACACTTACACCCTCTCTCTCACACACACTCACTCTCTCACACACACTCACTCTCTCACACACTCACTCTCTCACACCATCTCACACACACACTCTCTCTCACACACACTCACACCCTCTCACACAGACACACACACACACTCACTCTCTTACACATTCACACCCTCTCACACACACAGTCACTCTCTCACACACATTCACACCCTCTCACACACACTTACACCCTCTCTCTCACACACACTCACTCTCTCACACACTCACTCTCTCACACCCTCTCACACACACACTCTCTCTCACACACTCACACCCTCTCACACACACTTACACCCTCTCTCTCACACACACTCACTCTCTCATACACATTCACACCCTCTCACACACACAGTCTCTCTGTCACACACATTCACACCCTCTCACACACACAGTCACTCTCTCACACACACAATCACTCTCTCACACACCCTCACATCCTCACACACACAGTCACTCTCTCACACACATTCACACCCTCTCACACACACAGTCACTCTCTCACACACACACTCACATACACACACAGTCACTCTCTCACACACACAATCACTCTCTCACACACCCTCACATCCTCACACACAGAGTCAATCTCTCACACACACTCACACACTGTCACACACACTTACACCCTCTCTCATACACACTCCATCTCACACACACTCAATCTCTCACACACTCACTCTCTCACACCCTCTCACACACACACTCACACGCTCTTACGCAGACACACATACACACTCACTCTCTCATACACATTCACACCATCTCACACACACAGACACTCTCTCACACACATTCACACTCTCTCACACACGCACTCACTCTCTCACACATGCTCACACCCTCTCACACACACAGTTACTCTCTCACACATACTCTCACACACACACACACACTCACTCTCTCTCACACACTCACACCCTCTCACACACACTCACTCACTCACACACATTCACACCCTGTCACACACACTCACTCTCTCACACACACTCACTCTCTCACACACACTCACACCCTCTGACACACACATACACCCTCTCTCTCACACACACACACTCACTCTCTCACACACGCACTCTGTCTCACACCATTCACACCCTCTCACACACACAGTCACTCTCTCACACACATTCACACCCTCTGACACACACACACCCACTCTCACATATACACACTCGCTCTCTCACACACACAGTCACTCTCTCACACACTCACACTCTCTCACACACATTCACACCCTCTCACACACAGAATCACTCTCTCACACACACTCACACCCTCACACACAGAGTCACTCTCTTACACACACTCTCTCACACACACACACTCACTCTCTCACACACACTCACACCCTCTCGCACACACACTCACTGTCAGACACACTCACTCTCTCACACACACTCACACCCTCTCACACACACACTCTCTCACACACATTCACTCACTCACTCACCTTCACATGCTCTCAGACACACACACTCACTGTCAGACACACTCACTCTCTCACACACATTCACACCCTCTCACACACACAGTCACTCTCTCACACACATTCACACCCTCTCACACACACTTACACCCTCTCTCTCACACACACTCACTCTCTCACACACACTCACTCTCTCACACCCTCTCACACACACTCACTCTCTCACACACACTCACTCTCTCACACCCTCTCACACACACTCACACCCTCTCACACACAGTCACTCTGTCACACACATTCACACCCTCTCACACACACAGTCACTCTCTCACACACATTCACACCCTCTCACACACACAGTCACTCTCTCTCACTCACTCTCACATACACACACAGTCACTCTCTCACACACATTCACACCCTCTCACACACACAGTCACTCTCTCTCACACACTCTCACATACACACACAGTCACTCTCTCACACACACAATTACTTTCTCACACACCCTCACATCCTCACACACACAGTCACTCTCTCACACACACTCACACCCTGTCACACACACTTACACCCTCTCACACACACTTACACCCTCTCACACACACTCACTCTCTCACACACACTCAATCTCTCACACACTCACTCTCTCACACCCTCTCACACACACACTCTCTCTCACACACACTCACACACTCTCACACAGACACACACACACTCACTCTCTCATACACATTCACACCCTCTCACACACACAGACACTCTCTCACACACATTCACACCCTCTCACACACACAGTCACTCTCACACACACTCACACCCCCTCACACACAGTCACTCTCTCACACACACAGTCAATCTCTCTCACACACACCCACTCTCACATACACACACTCTCTCACACACGCACTCACTCTCACACACATGGTCACACCCTCTCACACACACAGTCGCTCTCTCACACACACACTCACTCTCTCACACTCACAGTCACTCTCTCACACACACACTCACTCTCTCACACACTGTCACTCTCTCACACACACAGTCACTCTCTGACACACACACACTCACTGTCTCACACACACTCACTCACTCTCACACACACTCACTCTCACACACACTCACTCTCTCTCACACACACTCTCTCACTCACAGTCACTCTCACACACACAGTCACTCTCTGACACACACACACACTCACTCTCTCACACACACTCACTCTCTCTTTCACACGCAGTCACTCTCTCTCACACACACTCACTCTCTCTCTCACACACAGTCACTCTCTCACACACACAGTCACTCTCACAGACTCCTCACACACACACACCGACTCTCACATACACACACACACACTCTCACACACAGTCACTCTCTCACACACTCACACCCTCTCTCACACACACTCACTTTCTCACACACACTCACACTCTCTCACACACACACTCACTCCCTCACACACACTCTCTCACACACACTCACACCATCTCACACACATTCACTCTCTCACACACACACCCTCTCTCACACACAGTCACACTCTCACACACACACCCTCTCACACACACACCCTCTCACACACACAGTCACTCTCTCACACACATTCACACCCTCTTACACACACAGTCATTCTCTCACACACACAGTCACTCCCTCACACACACTCACACACTCTTACACACACAGTCACTCTCTCACACACACTCTCTCACACACACACTCACTCTCTCACACACACCCTCTCACACACATTCACTCACTCACACACACTCACATGTTCTCACACACATACACTCACTGTCAGACACACTCACTCACACACACACACACACTCACTCTCTCACACACACTCACTCCCTGTCACACACACAGTCACTCTCTCACACACATTCACTCTCTCACACACACATCCTCTCTCACACACTCACACCCTCACACACACACTCAATCACACGCACTCACATCCTCTCTCTCAGACACACACACTCACTCTCTCACACATTCACTCTCTCACACACACTCACACCTCTCACACACAGTCACTCTCACACACACACCCACTCTCACAAACACACACACTCTCTCACACACAGTCACACTCTGACACACAGTCACTATCTCACACACACTCACACCCTCACACACAGTCACTCTCTCACACACACAGTCACTCTCTTACACACACTCACACCCTCTCACACACACCCACTCTCTCACACATACTCACACCCTCTCACACACACCCACACACACTCACACTCTCTCACACACGCACACATTCTCACACACACAGTTACTCTCTCACACACACAGTCACCCTCTCACACACACTCACATGCTCTCTCTCACACGCACGCATACTCACTCTCTCACACACACACTCACTCTCTCACACATACTCACACCCTCACACACACCCACACACACTCACACTCTCACACACACACTCTCACACACACAGTTACTCTCTCACACACATCACCCTCTCACACACACTCACACCCTCTCTCTCTCACACACACGCATACTCACTCTCTCACACACACACTCACTCTCTCACACACAGTCACACCCTCTCACACACACACTCACTCTCTCACACACACTCACTCCCTCACACACACACTCACTCTCTCACACACACTCACACCCTCTCACACACACTCTCACTCTCTCACACACATTCACAGCCTCTCACACGCACTCTCACTCTCTCACACACATTCACAGCCTCTCACACACACAGTCACTCTCTCACACTCATTTACACCCTCTCACACACACAGTTACTCTCTCACACACACAGTCACCCTCTCACACACACTCACACGCTCTCTCTCACACGCACGCATACTCACTCTCTCACACACACACTCACTCTCTCACACATACTCACACCCTCTCACACACACCCACACACACTCACACTCTCTCACACACACACACTCTCACACACACAGTTACTCTCTCACACACATCACCCTCTCACACACACTCACACCCTCTCTCTCTCACACACACGCATACTCACTCTCTCACACACAAACTCACTCTCTCACACACATTCACACCCTCTCACACACACACTCACTCTCTAACACACACTCACTCTCTCACACACACTCACACCCTCTCACACACACTCTCACTCTCTCACACACATTCACAGCCTCTCACACGCACTCTCACTCTGTCACACACATTCACAGCCTCTCACCCACACAGTCACTCTCTCACACTCATTTACACCCTCTCACACACACAGTCACTGTCGCACACACATTCACACCTCTCACACACACAGTCACTCTCACACACACACAATCACTCTCTCACACACCCTCACATCCTCACACACATAGTCACTCTCTCACACACACTCACACCCTCTCACACACACTTACACCCTCTCTCTCACACACACTCACTCTCTCACACACTCACTCTCTCACACCCTCTCACACACACAGTCACTCTCTCATGCACATTCACACCCTCTCATACACACTTACACCCTCTCTCTCACACACACTCACTCTCTCACACACTCACTCTCTCACACCCTCTCACACACACACTCTCTCTCACACACACTCACACCCTCTCACACACACTTACACCCTCTCTCTCACACACACTCACTCTCTCATACACATTCACACCCTCTCACACACACAGTTTCTCTGTCACACACATTCACACCCTCTCACACACACAGTCACTCTCTCACACACATTCACACCCTCTCACACACACAGTCACTCTCTCACGCACACTCACATACACACACAGTCACTCTCTCACACGCTCTCACATCCTCACACACACAGTCACTCTCTCACACACACTCACACCCTGTCACACACACTTACACCCTCTCTCACACACACTCCGTCTCACACACACTCAATCTCTCACACACTCACTCTCTCACACCCTCTCACACACACACTCTCTCTCACACACACTCACACGCTCTCACGCAGACACACACACACACATTCACTCTCTCATACACATTCACACCCTCTCACACACACAGACACTCTCTCACACACATTCACACTCTCTCACACACGCACTCACTCTCTCACACACGCTCACGCCCTCTCACACACACAGTTACTCTCTCACACACACAGTCGCTCTCTCACACATACTCTCTCACACACACACACACTCACTCTCTCACACACATTCACACCCTCTCACACACACTCACTCTCTCACACACGCACTCTGACAGACACACACCCACTCTCACATATACACACTCACTCTCTCACACACACAGTCACTCTCTCTCACACTCACACTCTCTCACACACATTCACACCCTCTCACACACAGAGTCACTCTCTCACACACACTCACACCCTCTCACACACAGAGTCACTCTCTTACACACACTCTCTCACACACACACTCACTCTCTCACACACACTCACACCCTCTCGCACACATTCACTCACTCACACACACTCACATGCTCTCACACACACACTCACTGTCAGACACACTCACTCTCACACACATTCACACCCTCTCTCACACACACACACTCTCTCACACACACTCACTCTCTCACACACACACTCTCTCTCACACACACACTCACTCTCTCACACACATTCACACCCTCTCACACACACAGTCACTCTCTTACACACATTCACAGCTCTCACACACACACTCACTCTCTCACACACACTCACATCCTCTCACACACACACACCCTCTCACACACACACTCACTCTCTCACACATGCACACACCCTCTCACACACACGCTCACACTCGCTCTCTGACGTGGACCCACCTGAATGACAGTTACAGCTCCGAGTTGTTTGAACAGGAGAATCCCGGCATTTGCTCCCTCCCCACAGACCCCGGTAAACATCAGGGCACATGGCCTAAGGGAGTACAGTGGGGAAGAGAGGGGTGGGATGGGGTTAAGGAAGGGAGTGGGGGACGGATGGGGGGAGGGGAGGGATACGGGAAGGGAGGAGAGGAATGGGGTTAGGAAGGGGAGGGGGAAGGATGGGGAAGGGATGAAGGAAAGGAGGGATGAGGGATGGGAGGGGAAGGATGGGGTTAGGGGAGGAGGGGGAGGGATGGGGAAGGGAGGAGAGGGATGGGGTTAGGAAGGGGAGGGGGAGGGATGCGGAAGGGATGAAGGAAAGTAGGGATGGGGAAGGGAGGAGAGGGATGGGGTGAGGGAGGGGACAGAGGAGGGAAGGGAAGAGAGAGTACAGGACAGAACAGATTAAAGCGTGTGGGCTCACCACACAATCCCGTCACAACACCCTCACCCCTTACCCCAACTTCAATCCCCTCACCTCGAACTCTTTCACCCCATTCACTTCACCCCTTACTCCAACCGCTTCACACCACCTCATCCCATCACGAGCCGCACCCATGACCTCTTGCTCCAACCACCACGCCCCCTCACACCCCACATCCCCTCACACTGTCAATCCCTCAACCCCACAAACCATCAGGCCCTCACCCTCACCCCGTCACACACTCACTCCCTCAGTGAGGGTCACTGTGTGTGTGGGACTGTCCCCCAGTGAGGGTCAGTGTGTGTGTGTGTGTGCGTGTGTGTGTGTGTGTGTGTGTGTGTGTGGGACCATCCCCCAGTGAGGGTCAGTGTGTGTGTGTGACTGGCCCCAGTGAGGGTCAGTGTCTGTGTGTGTGTGGGACTGTCCCCCAGTGAGGGTTAGTGTGTGTGTGGGACCGTCCCCCAGTGAGGGTCAGTGTGTGTGTGTGGGACTGTCCCCCAGTGAGGGTCAGTGTGAGTGTGGGACTGTCCCCCAGTGAGGGTCACTGTGTGTGTGTGTGTGTGTGTGTGTGTGACTGTCCCTCAGTGAGGGTCAGTGTCTGTGTGTGTGTGTGGGACTGTCCCTCAGTGAGGGTCAGTGTGTGTGTGGGACCGTCCCCCAGTGAGGGTCAGTGTGTGTGTGGGACTGTCCCCCAGTGAGGGTCAGTGTGTGTGTGGGACTGTCCCCCAGTGAGGGTCAGTGTGTGTGTGGGACTGTCCCCCAGTGAGGGTCAGTGTGTGTGTGTGACTGGCCCCCAGTGAGGGTCAGTGTCTGTGTGTGTGTGGGACTGTCCCCCAGTGAGGGTCAGTGTGTGTGTGGGACTGTCCCCCAGTGAGGGTCAGTGTGTGTGTGTGTGTGTGTGTGTGTGTGTGTGTGTGTGTGTGTGTGTGTGTGTGTGACTGTCCCTCAGTGAGGGTCAGTGTCTGTGTGTGGGGGGGGAACCGTCCCTCAGTGAGGGTCAGTGTGTGTGGGACCGTACCCCAGTGAGTGTGTGTGTGGGACTGTCCCCCAGTGAGGGTCAGTGTGTGTGTGGGACCATCTCCCAGTGAGGGTCAGTGTGTGTGTGTGTGTGGGACTGTTTCTCAGTGAGGGTCAGTGTGTGTGTGTGTGTGGGACTGTCCCCCAGTGAGGGTCAGTGTGTGTGGGACTGTCCCCCAGTGAGGGTCAGTGTGTGTGTGTGTGGGACTGTCCCTCAGTGAGGGTCAGTGTGTGTGTGTGGGACTGTCCCCCAGTGAGGGTCAGTGTGTGTGTGTGTGTGTGTGTGTGTTGGACCGTTCCCAGTGAGGGTCAGTGTGTGTGTGTGTGTGTGTGTGGGACTGTCCCCCAGTGAAGGTCAGTGTGTGTGTGGGACTGTCCCCCAGTGAGGGTCAGTGTGTGTGTGTGTGTGGGACTGTCCCCCAGTGAGGGTCAGTGTGTGTGTGGGGACCGTCCCCCAGTGAGGGTCAGTGTGTGTGGGACCGTCCCCCAGTGAGGGTCAGTGTGTGTGTGTGGGACTGTCCCCCGTGAGGGTCAGTGTGTCTGTGTGTGTATGGGACCGTCCCCCAGTGAGGGTCAGTGTGTGTGTGGGACTGTTCCTCAGTGAGGGTCAGTGTGTGTGTGGGACTGTTCCTCAGTGAGGGTCAGTGTGTGTGTGGGACTGTCCCCCAGTGAGGGTCAGTGTGTGTGTGGGACTGTCTCTCAGTGAGGGTCTGTGTGTGTGTGTGTGTGTGTGTGTGTGTGTGTGTGTGAGACAGTCCCTCAGTGAGGGTCAGTGTGTGTGTGTGTATGTGGGACAGTCCCTCAGTGAGGGTCAGTGTGTGTATGGGATTGTCCCCCAGTGAGGGTCAGTGTGTGTGTGGGAACTTCCTCCAGTGGGAGTGAGTGTGTGTGTGGGACTGTCCCCCAGTGAGGGTCAGTGTGTGTGTGGGACCATCCCCCAGTGAGGGTCAGTGTGTGTGTGGGACTGTCCCCCAGTGAGGGTCAGTGTGTGTGTGTCGGACTGACCCCTAGTGAGGGGCAGTGTGTGTTTGTGTAGGACTGTCCCCCAGTGAGGGTCAGTGTGTGTGTGGGACTGTCCCCCAGTGAGGGTCAGTGTGTGTGTGTGGGACTGTCCCCCAGTGAGGGTCAGTGTGTGTGTGGGACCGTCCCCCAGTGAGGGTCAGTGTGTGTGTGTGTGTGTGTGTGTGTGTGTGTGCGTGACTGTCCCTCAGTGAGGGTCAGTGTCTGTGTGTGGGGGGGGAACCGTCCCTCAGTGAGGGTCAGTGTGTGTGTGGGACCATCCCCCAGTGAGGGTCAGTGTGTGTGTGGGACTGTCCCCCAGTGAGGGTCAGTGTGTGGGTGTGGGACTGTCCCTCAGTGAGGGTCAGTGTCTGTGGGAGACCATCTCCCAGTGAGGGTCAGTGTGTGTGTGTGGTGTGTCCCCCAGTGAGGGTCAGTGTGTGTGTGTGTGTGTGTGTGTGGGACTGTCCCCCAGTGAGGGTCAGTGTGTGTGTGGGACTGTCCCTCAGTGAGGGTCAGTGTGTGTGTGTGGGACCGTCCCCCAGTGAGGGTCAGTGTGTGTGGGACTGTCCCCCAGTGAGGGTCAGTGTGTGTGTGTGTGTGTGTGTGTGTGTGTGTGTGGACTGTCCACCAGTGAGGGTCAGTGTGTGTGTGGGACTGTCCCCCAGTGAGGGTCAGTGTGTGTGTGTGTGTGGGACCATGCCCCAGTGAGGGTCAGTGTGTGTGTGGGACTGTCCCCCAGTGAGGGTCAGTGTGTGTGTGGGACTGTCCCCCAGTGAGGGTCAGTGTGTGTGTGTGTGTGGGACTGTCCCCCAGTGAGGGTCAGTGTGTGTGGGACTGTCCCCCAGTGAGGGTCAGTGTGTGTGTGTGTGTGTGTGTGGGACTGTCCCCCAGTGAGGGTCAGTGTGTGTGTGGGACCGTCCCCCAGTGAGGGTCAGTGTGTGTGTGTGGGACTGTCCCCCAGTGAGGGTCAGTGTGTGTGTGTGTGTGGGACTGTCCCCCAGTGAGGGTCAGTGTGTGTGTGGGACCGTCCCCCAGTGAGGGTCAGTGTGTGTGTGTGGGACCGTCCCTCAGTGAGGGTCAGTGTGTGTGTGGGACCGTCCCCCAGTGAGGGTCAGTGTGTGTGTGGGACTGTCCCCCAGTGAGGGTCAGTGTGTGTGTGGGACCGTCCCCCAGTGAGGGTCAGTGTGTGTGTGTGGGTGTCCCCAGTGAGGGTTAGTGTGTGTGTGCGGACTGTCCCTCAGTGAGGGTCTGTGTGTTGTTGTGTGTGTGGGGGACTGTCCCCCAGTGAGGGTCAGTGTGTGTGGGACTGTCCCCCAGTGAGGGTCAGTGTGTGTGTGGGACTGTCCTCCAGTGAGGGTCAGTGTGTGTGTGGGACCGACCCCCAGTGAGGGTCAGTGTGTGTGTGGGACTGTCCCCCAGTGAGGGTCAGTGTGTATGTGGGACTGTCCCCCAGTGAGGGTCAGTGTGTATGTGTGTGTGTGTGTGTGTGTGTGTGTGTGTGTGGGACCGACCCCCAGTGAAGGTAATATGTCTGTGTGAGACTGTCTGCCAGTGAGTGTATGTGTGTGTGTGGGACCATGCCCCAGTGAGGGTCAGTGTGTGTGTGGGACTGTCTCTCAGTGAGGGTCAGTGTGTGTGTATGGGACTGTCCCCCAGTGAGGGTCAGTGTGTGTGTGGGACCGTCCCCCAGTGAGGGTCAGTGTGTGTGTGTGTCTGACTGTCCCCCAGTGAGGGTCAGTGTGTGTGTGTGTGTGTGGGACTGTCCCCCCAGTGAGGGTCAGTGTGTGTGTGGGACCGTCTCTCAGTGAGGGTCAGTGTGTGTGTGAGAGACTGTCCCCCAGTGAGGGTCAGTGTGTGTGGGAATGTCCCCCAGTGAGGGTCAGTGTGTGTGTGGGACCGTCCCCCGTGAGAGTCAGTGTGTGTGTGTGTATGGGACTGTCCCCCAGTGAGGGTCAGTGTGTGTGTGGGACTGTCCCCCAGTGAGGGTGAGTGTGTGTGTGTGGGGGGGGACTGTCCCCCAGTGAGGGTCAGTCTGTGTGGGACCGTCCCACAGTGAGGGTCAGTGTGTGTGTGGGACTGTCCCCCAGTGAGGGTCAGTGTGTGTGTGGGACTGTCCCCCGTGAGAGTCAGTGTGTGTGTGTGTGTATGGGACTGTCCCCCAGTGAGGGTCAGTGTGTGTGTGTGGGACCGTCCCCCAGTGAGGGTCAGTGTGTGTGTGGGACCGTCCCCCAGTGAGGGTCAGTGTGTGTGTGGGACCGTCCCCCAGTGAGGGTCAGTGTGTGTGTGGGGCTGTCCCCCAGTGAGGGTCAGTGTGTGTGTGGTACCGTCCCCCAGTGAGGGTCAGTGTGTGTGTGGGACCTTCCCCCAGTGAGGGTCAGTGTGTGTGTGGGACTGACCCCCAGTGAGGGTCAGTGTGTGTGTGTGTGTGTGTGTGTGTGGGACTGTCCCCCAGTGAGGGTCAGTGTGTGTGTGGGACCGTCCCCCAGTGAGGGTCAGTGTGTGTGTGTGGGACCGTCCCCCAGTGAGGGTCAGTGTGTGTGTGGGACTGTCCCCCAGTGAGGGTCAGTGTGTGTGTGTGTGTGGGACTGTCCCCCAGTGAGGGTCAGTGTGTGTGTGGGACCGTCCCCCAGTGAGGGTCAGTGTGTCTGTGTGGGACTGTCCCCCAGTGAGGGTCAGTGTGTGTGTGGGACTGTCCCCCAGTGAGGGTCAGTGTGTGTGTGGGACTGTCCCCCAGTGAGGGTCAGTGTGTGTGTGTGTGTGTGTGTGTGTGTGTGGGACTGTCCCCCAGTGAGGGTCAGTGTGTGTGTGGGACTGTCCCCCAGTGAGGGTCAGTGTGTGTGTGTGTGTGGGACCGTCCCCCAGTGAGGGTCAGTGTGTGTGTGTGGGACTGTCCCCCAGTGAGGGTCAGTGTGTGTGTGTGTGTGTGTGTGTTGGACCGTTCCCAGTGAGGGTGAGTGTGTGTGTGTGGGGGGGGGACTGTCCCCCAGTGAGAGTCAGTCTGTGTGGGACCGTCCCACAGTGAGGGTCCGTGTGTGTGTGGGACTGTCCCCCAGTGAGGGTCAGTGTGTGTGGGACCATCCCCCAGTGAGGGTCAGTGTGTGTGTGGACTGTCCCCCAGTGAGGGTCAGTGTGTGTGTGTGTGTGTGTGTGTGTGTGTGGGACTGTCCCCCAGTGAGGGTCAGTGTGTGTGTGGGACCGTCCCCCAGTGAGGGTCAGTGTGTGTGTGGGACTGTCCCCAGTGAGGGTCAGTGTGTGTGTGTGTAGGACTGTCCCCCAGTGAGGGTCAGTGTGTGTGTGTGGGACTGTCCCCCAGTGAGGGTCAGTGTGTGTGTGGAGACCGTCCCCCAGTGAGGGTCAGTGTGTGTGTGTGTGTGTGGGACTGTCCCCCAGTGAGAGTCAGTGTGTGTGTATGGGACTGTCCCCCAGTGAGGGTCAGTGTGTGTGTGGGACCGTCCCCCAGTGAGGGTCAGTGTGTGTGTGGGACCTTCCTCCAGTGGGGGTGAGTGTGTGTGTGGACTGACCCCTAGTGAGGGTCAGTGTGTGTGTGTGTGTGGGACTGTCCCCCATTGAGGGTCAGTGTGTGTGTGGGACCGTCCCCCAGTGAGGGTCAGTGTGTGTGTGGGACTGTCCCCCGTGAGAGTCAGTGTGTGTGTGTGTGTATGGGACTGTCCCCCAGTGAGGGTCAGTGTGTGTGTGGGACCGTCCCCCAGTGAGGGTCAGTGTGTGTGTGTGGGACCGTCCCCCAGTGAGGGTCAGTGTGTGTGTGTGGGACCGTCCCCCAGTGAGGGTCAGTGTGTGTGTGGGACTGTCCCCCAGTGAGGGTCAGTGTGTGTGTGTGTGTGGGACTGTCCCCCAGTGAGGGTCAGTGTGTGTGTGGGACCGTCCCCCAGTGAGGGTCAGTGTGTGTGTGGGACTGTCCCCCAGTGAGGGTCAGTGTGTGTGTGGGACTGTCCCCCGTGAGAGTCAGTGTGTGTGTGTGTATGGGACTGTCCCCCAGTGAGGGTCAGTGTGTGTGTGGGACCGTCCCCCAGTGAGGGTCAGTGTGTGTGTGTGTATGGGACTGTCCCCCAGTGAGGGTCAGTGTGTGTGTGTGACCGTCCCCCAGTGAGGGTCAGTGTGTGTGTGTGTGTGTGTGGGACTGTCCCCCATTGAGGGTCAGTGTGTGTGTGTGGGACCGTCCCCCAGTGAGGGTCAGTGTGTGTGTGTGGGACCGTCCCCCAGTGAGGGTCAGTGTGTGTGTGGGACTGTCCCCCAGTGAGGGTCAGTGTGTGTGTGTGTGTGTGTGTGTGTGTGGGGGACTGTCCCCCAGTGAGGGTCAGTGTGTGTGTGGGACTGTCCCCCAGTGAGGGTCAGTGTGTGTGGGACTGTCCCCCAGTGAGGGTCAGTGTGTGTGTGGGACCGTCCCCCAGTGAGGGTCAGTGTGTGTGTGGGACCGTCCCCCAGTGAGGGTCAGTGTGTGTGTGTGACCGTCCCCCAGTGAGGGTCAGTGTGTGTGGGACTGTCCCCCAGTGAGGGTCAGTGTGTGTGTGTGTGTGTGTGTGTGTGTGGGACTGTCCCCCATTGAGGGTCAGTGTGTGTGTGGGACCGTCCCCCAGTGAGGGTCAGTGTGTGTGTGTGGGACCGTCCCCCAGTGAGGGTCAGTGTGTGTGTGGGACTGTCCCCCAGTGAGGGTCAGTGTGTGTGTGTGTGTATGGGACTGTCCCCCAGTGAGGGTCAGTGTGTGTGTGGGACCGTCCCCCAGTGAGGGTCAGTGTGTGTGTGTGGGACTGTCCCCCAGTGAGGGTCAGTGTGTGTGTGGGACCGTCCCCCAGTGAGGGTCAGTGTGTGTGTGGGACTGTCCTCCAGTGAGGGTCAGTGTGTGTGTGTGTGTGTGTGTGTGTGTGTGTGTGTGGGACTGTCCCCCAGTGAGGGTCAGTGTGTGTGAGGGACTGTCCCCCAGTGAGTGTGTGTGTGGGACTGTCCCCCAGTGAGGGTCAGTGTGTGTGTGTGGGACTGTCCCCCAGTGAGGGTCAGTGTGTGTGTGTGTGTGTGTGTGGGACCGTCCCCCAGTGAGGGTCAGTGTGTGTGTGTGTGTGTGTGTGTGTGTGTGTGTGTGTGTGTGTGGGACTGTCCCCCATTGAGGGTCAGTGTGTGTGTGGGACCGTCCCCCAGTGAGGGTCAGTGTGTGTGTGACCGTCCCCCAGTGAGGTTCAGTGTGTGTGTGTGGGGACCGTCCCCCAGTGAGGGTGTGTGTGTGTGGGACTGTCCACCAGTGAGGGTCAGTGTTTGTGTGGGACTGTACTGCAGTGAGGGTTAGTGTGTGTGTGGGACTGTCCCCAGTGAGGGTCAGTGTGTGTGTGTGTGTGTGTGTGTGTGTGTGTGGGACTGTCCCCCAGTGAGGGTCAGTGTGTGTGGGACCGTCCCCCAGTGAGGGTCAGTGTGTGTGTGTGTGTGTGTTTGTGTAGGACAGTCCCCCAGTGAGGGTCAGTGTGTGTGGGACTGTCCCCCAGTGAGGGTGAGTGTGTGTGTGGGACTGTCCCCCAGTGAGGGTCAGTGTGTGTGTGGGACCGTCCCCCAGTGAGGGTCAGTGTGTGTGGGACTGTCCCCCAGTGAGGGTCAGTGTGTGTGTGGGACTGTCCCCCAGTGAGGGTCAGTGTGTGTGGGGACCGTCCCCCAGTGAGGGTCAGTGTGTGTGTGGGACTGTCCCCCGTGAGAGTCAGTGTGTGTGTGTGTATGGGACTGTCCCCCAGTGAGGGTCAGTGTGTGTGTGGGACCGTCCCCCAGTGAGGGTCAGTGTGTGTGTGTGGGACCGTCCCCCAGTGAGGGTCAGTGTGTGTGTGTGGGACCGTCCCCCAGTGAGGGTCAGTGTGTGTGGGACTGTCCCCCAGTGAGGGTCAGTGTGTGCGTGTGTGTGGGACTGCCCCCCAGTGAGGGTCAGTGTGTGTGTGGGACCGTCCCCCAGTGAGGGTCAGTGTGTCTGTGTGGGACTGTCCCCCAGTGAGGGTCAGTGTGTGTGTGGGACTGTCCCCCAGTGAGGGTCAGTGTGTGTGTGTGTGTGGGACTGTCCCCCAGTGAGGGTCAGTGTGTGTGTGGGACTGTCCCCCAGTGAGGGTCAGTGTGTGTGTGGGACTGTACTCCAGTGAGGGTCAGTGTGTGTGTGGGACTGTCCCCCAGTGAGGGTCAGTGTGTGTGTGGGACTGTCCCCCAGTGAGGGTTAGTGTGTGTGTGGGACTGTCCCCAGTGAGGGTCTGTGTGTGTGTGTGTGTGTGTGGGAATGTCCACCAGTGACGGTCAGTGTGTGTGGGACTGTACTCCAGTGAGGGTCAGTGTTTGTGTGGGACCATGCCCCAGTGAGGGTCAGTGTGTGTGTGGGACTGTCCCTCAGTGAGGGTCAGTGTGTGTGTGTGTATGGGACTGTCCCCCAGTGAGGGTCAGTGTGTGTGTGTGACCGTCCCCCAGTGAGGGTCAGTGTGTGTGTGGGACTGTCCCCCAGTGAGGGTCAGTGTGTGTGTGTGTGTGTGTGTGTGGGACTGTCCCCCCAGTGAGGGTCAGTGTGTGTGTGGGACCGTCTCTCAGTGAGGGTCAGTGTGTGTGTGAGAGACTGTCCCCCAGTGAGGGTCAGTGTGTGTGTGGGACAGTCCCCCAGTGAGGGTCAGTGTGTGTGTGGGACCTTCCCCCAGTGAGGGTCAGTGTGTGTGTGTGGGACTGTCCCCCAGTGAGGGTCAGTGTGTGTGTGGGACCATGCCCCAGTGAGGGTCAGTGTGTGTGGGACTGTCCCCCAGTGAGGGTCAGTGTGTGTGTGTGTGTGTGTGTGTGTGTGTGTGTGTGTGTGTGTGTGTGTGTGTGTGGGACTGACCCCCAGTGAGGGTCAGTGTGTGTGTGTGGGACTGTCCCCCAGTGAGGGTCAGTGTGTGTGTGGGACTGTCCCCCAGTGAGGGTCAGTGTGTGTGAGGGACTGTCCCCCAGTGAGTGTGTGTGTGGGACTGTCCCCCAGTGAGGGTCAGTGTCTGTGGGAGACCGTCTCCCAGTGAGGGTCAGTGTGTGTGTGTGTGTGTGTGTGTGTGTGTGTGTGTGTGGGACTGTCCCCCAGTGAGGGTCAGTGTGTGTGGGACCGTCCCCCAGTGAGGGTCAGTGTGTGTGTGTGTGTGTGTGTGTGTGGTGGGACTGTCCACCAGTGACGGTCAGTGTGTGTGGGACTGTACTCCAGTGAGGGTCAGTGTGTGTGTGGGACCGACCCCCATTGAGGGTCAGTGTGTGTGTGGGACCGTGCCTCAGTGAGGGTCAGTGTGTGTGGGACTGTCCCCCAGTGAGGGTCAGTGTATGTGTGGGACTGTCCCCCATTGAGGGTCAGTGTGTGTGTGGGACCGTCCCCCAGTGAGGGTCAGTGTGTGTGTGGGACTGTCCCCCAGTGAGAGTCAGTGTGTGTGTGTGTGTATGGGACTGTCCCCCAGTGAGGGTCAGTGTGTGTGTGGGACCGTCCCCCAGTGAGGGTCAGTGTGTCTGTGTGGGACCGTCCCCCAGTGAGGGTCAGTGTGTGTGTGTGGGACCGTCCCCCAGTGAGGGTCAGTGTGTGTGGGACTGTCCCCCAGTGAGGGTCAGTGTGTGCGTGTGTGTGGGACTGCCCCCCAGTGAGGGTCAGTGTGTCTGTGTGGGACTGTCCCCAGTGAGGGTTAGTGTGTGTGTGGGACTGTCCCCAGTGAGGGTCTGTGTGTGTGTGTGGGTGGGACTGTCCCCCAGTGAGGGTCAGTGTGTGTGTGGGACTGTACTCCAGTGAGGGTCAGTGTGTGTGTGGGACTGTCCCCCGTGAGAGTCAGTGTGTGTGTGTGTGTATGGGACTGTCCCCCAGTGAGGGTCAGTGTGTGTGTGGGACTGTCCCCAGTGAGGGTCTGTGTGTGTGTGTGTGTGTGTGTGTGTGTGTGTGTGTGGGAATGTCCACCAGTGACGGTCAGTGTGTGTGGGACTGTACTCCAGTGAGGGTCAGTGTTTGTGTGGGACCATGCCCCAGTGAGGGTCAGTGTGTGTGTGGGACTGTCTCTCAGTGAGGGTCAGTGTGTGTGTATGGGAATGTCCCCCAGTGAGGGTCAGTGTGTGTGTGTGACCGTCCCCCAGTGAGGGTCAGTGTGTGTGGGACTGTCCCCCAGTGAGGGTCAGTGTGTGTGTGTGTGTGAGAGACTGTCCCCCAGTGAGGGTCAGTGTGTGTGGGACTGTCCCCCAGTGAGGGTCAGTGTGTGTGTGGGACCGTCTCTCAGTGAGGGTCAGTGTGTGTGTGTGTGGGACTGCCCCCCAGTGAGGGTCAGTGTGTGTGTGGGACCATGCCCCAGTGAGGGTCAGTGTGTGTGGGACTGTCCCCCATTGAGGGTCAGTGTGTGTGTATGTGTGTGTGTGTGTGTGTGTGTGTGTGTGTGTGTGTGTGTGTGGGACTGTCCGCCAGTGAGGGTCAGTGTGTGTGTGTGGGACCGTCCCCCAGTGAGGGTCAGTGTGTGTGTGGGACTGTCCCCAGTGAGGGTCTGTGTGTGTGTGTGTGTGTGTGTGTGTGTGTGTGGGACTGTCCCCAGTGAGGTTCAGTGCGTGTGTGGGACTGACCCCCAGTGAGGGTCAGTGTGTGTGGGACCATCCCCCAGTGAGGGTCAGTGTGTGTGTGGGGCCGTCCCCCAGTGAGGGTCAGTGTGTGTGTGGTACCGTCCCCCAGTGAGGGTCAGTGTGTGTGTATGACCGTCCCCTAGTGAGGGTCAGTGTGTGTGGGACTGTCCCCCAGTGAGGGTCAGTGTGTGCGTGTGTGTGGGACTGTCCCCCCATTGAGGGTCAGTGTGTGTGTGGGACTGCCCCCCATTGAGGGTCAGTGTGTGTGTGGGACCGCCCCCCATTGAGGGTCAGTGTGTGTGTGGGACTGCCCCCCATTGAGGGTCAGTGTGTGTGTGGGACCGTCCCCCAGTGAGGGTCAGTGTGTGTGTGGGACCGCCCCCCATTGAGGGTCGGTGTGTGTGTGGGACTGCCCCCCATTGAGGGTCAGTGTGTGTGTGGGACCGTCCCCCAGTGAGGGTCAGTGTGTGTGTGGGACTGTCCCCCAGTGAGGGTTAGTGTGTGTGTGAGACTGTCCCAGGTGAGGGTCTGTGTGTGTGTGTGTGTGTGTGTGTGTGTGTGTGTGTGTGGGACTGTCCACCAGTGACGGTCAGTGTGTGTGGGACTGTCTCTCAGTGAGGATCAGTGTGTGTGTATGGGAATGTCCCCCAGTGAGGGTCAGTGTGTGTGTGTGTGTGTGTGTGTGTGTGGGACTGTCCCCCAGTGAGGGTCAGTGTGTGTGTGGGACCGTCCCCCAGTGAGGGTCAGTGTGTGTGTGTGGGACCGTCCCCCAGTGAGGGTCAGTGTGTGTGGGACTGTCCCCCAGTGAGGGTCAGTGTGTGTGTGTGACTGACCCCCCAGTGAGGGGCAGTGTGTGTTTGTGTAGGACAGTCCCCCAGTGAGGGTCAGTGTGTGTGGGACTGTCCCCCAGTGAGGGTCAGTGTATGCGTGTGTGTGGGACTGCCCCCCAGTGAGGGTCAGTGTGTCTGTGTGGGACCGTCCCTCAGTGAGGGTCAGTGTGTGTGTGTGGGACCGTCCCCCAGTGAGGGTCAGTGTGTGTGTGTGTGGGACTGTCCCCCAGTGAGGGTCAGTGTGTGTGTGGGACCGTCTCGCAGTGAGGGTCAGTTTGTGTACGTGTGTGGGACTGCCCCCCAGTGAGGGTCAGAGTGTGTGTGGGACCATGCCCCAGTGAGGGTCAGTGTGTACTGGGACTGTCCCCCATTGAGGGTCAGTGTGTGTGTATGTGTGTGTGTGTGTGTGTGTGTGTGTGTGTGGGACTGTCCCCCAGTGAGGGTCAGTGTGTGTGTGTGGGACTGTCCCCCAGTGAGGGTCAGTGTGTGTGTGTGTGTGTGTGTGTGTGTGTGTGTGGGACTGTCCCCCAGTGAGGGTCAGTGCGTGTGTGGGACCGTCCCCCAGTGAGGGTCAGTGTGTGTGTGGGACTGTCCCCAGTGAGGGTCTGTGTGTGTGTGTGTGTGAGAGACTGTCCCCCAGTGAGGGTCAGTGTGTGTGGGAATGTCCCCCAGTGAGGGTCAGTGTGTGTGTGGGACTGTCCCCCAGTGAGGGTCAGTGTGTGTGGGACTGCCCCCCAGTGAGGGTCAGTGTGTGTGTGGGACCATGCCCCAGTGAGGGTCAGTGTGTGTGGGACTGTCCCCCATTGAGGGTCAGTGTGTGTGTATGTGTGTGTGTGTGTGTGTGTGTGTGTGTGTGTGTGTGTGGGACTGTCCCCCAGTGAGGGTCAGTGTGTGTGTGTGGGACCGTCCCCCAGTGAGGGTCAGTGTGTGTGTGGGACTGTCCCCAGTGAGGGTCAGTGTGTGTGTGTGTGTGTGTGTGTGTGTGTGTGTGGGACTGTCCCCAGTGAGGGTCAGTGTGTGTGTGGGACTGACCCCCAGTGAGGGTCAGTGTGTGTGGGACCCTCCCCCAGTGAGGGTCAGTGTGTGTGTGGGGCCGTCCCCCAGTGAGGGTCAGTGTGTGTGTGGTACCGTCCCCCAGTGAGGGTCAGTGTGTGTGTATGACCGTCCCCTAGTGAGGGTCAGTGTGTGTGGGACTGTCCCCCAGTGAGGGTCAGTGTGTGCGTGTGTGTGGGACTGTCCCCCCAGTGAGGGTCAGTGTGTGTGTGGGACTGCCCCCCAGTGAGGGTCAGTGTGTGTGTGGGACCGTCCCCCAGTGAGGGTCAGTGTGTGTGTGGGACCGTCCCCCAGTGAGGGTCAGTGTGTGTGTGGGACCGCCCCCCATTGAGGGTCAGTGTGTGTGTGGGACCGTCCCCCAGTGAGGGTCAGTGTGTGTGTGGGACTGTCCCCCAGTGAGGGTTAGTGTGTGTGTGGGACTGTCCCAGGTGAGGGTCTGTGTGTGTGTGTGTGTGTGTGTGTGTGTGTGTGTGTGGGACTGTCCACCAGTGACGGTCAGTGTGTGTGGGACTGTCTCTCAGTGAGGATCAGTGTGTGTGTATGGGAATGTCCCCCAGTGAGGGTCAGTGTGTGTGTGTGTGTGTGTGTGTGTGTGGGACTGTCCCCCATTGAGGGTCAGTGTGTGTGTGGGACCGTCCCTCAGTGAGGGTCAGTGTGTGTGTGTGGGACCGTCCCCCAGTGAGGGTCAGTGTGTGTGGGACTGTCCCCCAGTGAGGGTCAGTGTGTGTGTGTGTGGGTCTGTCCCCAGTGAGGGTCTGTGTGTGTGTGTGTATGACCGTCCCCTAGTGAGGGTCAGTGTGTGTGGGACTGTCCCCCAGTGAGGGTCAGTGTATGCGTGTGTGTGGGACTGTCCCCCAGTGAGGGTCAGTGTGTCTGTGTGGGACCGTCCCTCAGTGAGGGTCAGTGTGTGTGTGTGGGACCATCCCCCAGTGAGGGGCAGTGTGTGTGTGGGACCATGCCCCAGTGAGGGTCAGTGTGTGTGGGACTGTCCCCAAGTGAGGGTCAGTGTGTGTGTGTGTGTGTGTGTGTGTGTGTGTGTGTGTGTGTGTGTGTGGGACTGTCCGCCATTGAGGGTCAGTGTGTGTGTGTGGGACTGTCCCCAGTGAGGGTCAGTGTGTGTGTGTGTGTGTGTGTGTGTGTGTGTGTGGGACTGTCCCCCAGTGAGGGTCAGTGTGTGTGTGGGACCGTCCCCCAGTGAGGGTCAGTGTGTGTGTGGGACTGTCCCCAGTGAGGGTCAGTGTGTGTGTGTGTGTGTGTGTGTGTGTGTGTGTGTGTGTGTGGGACTGTCCCTAGGTGAGGGTCAGTGTGTGTGTGGGACCGTCCCCCAGTGAGGGTCTGTGTGTGTGTGTGTGTGTGTGTGTGTGGGACTGTCCACCAGTGACGGTCAGTGTGTGTGGGACTGTACTCCAGTGAGGGTCAGTGTGTGTGTGGGACCGACCCCCATTGAGGGTCAGTGTGTGTGTGGGACCGTGCCTCAGTGAGGGTCAGTGTGTGTGGGACTGTCCCCCAGTGAGGGTCAGTGTATGTGTGGGACTGTCCCCCATTGAGGGTCAGTGTGTGTGTGGGACCGTCCCCCAGTGAGGGTCAGTGTGTGTGGGACTGTCCCCCAGTGAGGGTCAGTGTGTGTGTGTGTGTGTGGGACTGTCCCCCCAGTGAGGGTCAGTGTGTGTGTGGGACCGTCCCCCAGTGAGGGTCAGTGTGTCTGTGTGGGACCGTCCCTCAGTGAGGGTCAGTGTGTGTGTGTGGGACCGTCCCCCAGTGAGGGTCAGTGTGTGTGGGACTGTCCCCCAGTGAGGGTCAGTGTGTGCGTGTGTGTGGCACTGCCCCCCAGTGAGGGTCAGTGTGTCTGTGTGGGACTGTCCCCAGTGAGGGTTAGTGTGTGTGTGGGACTGTCCCCAGTGAGGGTCTGTGTGTGTGTGTGGGTGGGACTGTCCCCCAGTGAGGGTCAGTGTGTGTGTGGGACTGTACTCCAGTGAGGGTCAGTGTGTGTGTGGGACCGACCCCCATTGAGGGTCAGTGTGTGTGTGGGACTGTCCCCCAGTGAGGGTCAGTGTGTGTGTGGGACTGTCCCCCAGTGAGGGTCAGTGTGTGTGTGTGTGTGTGTGTGTGTGTGTGTGTGTGTGTGTGTGGGAATGTCCACCAGTGACGGTCAGTGTGTGTGGGACTGTACTCCAGTGAGGGTCAGTGTTTGTGTGGGACCATGCCCCAGTGAGGGTCAATGTGTGTGTGGGACTGTCTCTCAGTGAGGATCAGTGTGTGTTTATGGGAATGTCCCCCAGTGAGGGTCAGTGTGTGTGTGTGACCGTCCCCCAGTGAGGGTCAGTGTGTGTGGGACTGTCCCCCAGTGAGGGTCAGTGTGTGTGTGTGTGTGAGAGACTGTCCCCCAGTGAGGGTCAGTGTGTGTGGGAATGTCCCCCAGTGAGGGTCAGTGTGTGTGTGGGACCGTCTCGCAGTGAGGGTCAGTTTGTGTACGTGTGTGGGACTGCCCCCCAGTGAGGGTCAGTGTGTGTGTGGGACCATGCCCCAGTGAGGGTCAGTGTGTGTGGGACTGTCCCCCATTGAGGGTCAGTGTGTGTGTATGTGTGTGTGTGTGTGTGTGTGTGTGTGTGTGTGTGTGTGTGTGGGACTGTCCGCCATTGAGGGTCAGTGTGTGTGTGTGGGACCGTCCCCCAGTGAGGGTCAGTGTGTGTGTGGGACTGTCCCCAGTGAGGGTCTGTGTGTGTGTGTGTGTGTGTGTGTGTGTGTGTGTGTGGGACTGTCCCCCAGTGAGGGTCAGTGTGTGTGTGGGACTGTCCCCCAGTGAGGGTCAGTGTGTGTGGGACCATCCCCCAGTGAGGGTCAGTGTGTGTGTGGGGCCGTCCCCCAGTGAGGGTCAGTGTGTGTGTGGTACCGTCCCCCAGTGAGGGTCAGTGTGTGTGTATGACCGTCCCCTAGTGAGGGTCAGTGTGTGTGGGACTGTCCCCCAGTGAGGGTCAGTGTGTGCGTGTGTGTGGGACTGTCCCCCCATTGAGGGTCAGTGTGTGTGTGGGACTGCCCCCCATTGAGGGTCAGTGTGTGTGTGGGACCGCCCCCCATTGAGGGTCAGTGTGTGTGTGGGACTGCCCCCCATTGAGGGTCAGTGTGTGTGTGGGACCGTCCCCCAGTGAGGGTCAGTGTGTGTGTGGGACTGTCCCCCATTGAGGGTCAGTGTGTGTGTGGGACTGCCCCCCAGTGAGGGTCAGTGTGTGTGTGGGACCGTCCCCCAGTGAGGGTCAGTGTGTGTGTGGGACTGTCCCCCAGTGAGGGTCAGTGTGTGTGTGGGACTGTCCCAGGTGAGGGTCTGTGTGTGTGTGTGTGTGTGTGTGTGTGTGTGTGTGTGGGACTGTCCACCAGTGACGGTCAGTGTGTGTGGGACTGTCTCTCAGTGAGGATCAGTGTGTGTGTATGGGAATGTCCCCCAGTGAGGGTCAGTGTGTGTGTGTGTGTGTGTGTGTGTGTGGGACTGTCCCCCATTGAGGGTCAGTGTGTGTGTGGGACCGTCCCTCAGTGAGGGTCAGTGTGTGTGTGTGGGACCGTCCCCCAGTGAGGGTCAGTGTGTGTGTGGGACTGTCCCCCAGTGAGGGTCAGTGTGTGTGTGTGTGGGTCTGTCCCCAGTGAGGGTCTGTGTGTGTGTGTGTATGACCGTCCCCTAGTGAGGGTCAGTGTGTGTGGGACTGTCCCCCAGTGAGGGTCAGTGTATGCGTGTGTGTGGGACTGCCCCCCAGTGAGGGTCAGTGTGTCTGTGTGGGACCGTCCCTCAGTGAGGGTCAGTGTGTGTGTGTGGGACCGTCCCCCAGTGAGGGTCAGTGTGTGTGGGACTGTCCCCCAGTGAGGGTCAGTGTGTGTGTGGGACCGTCTCGCAGTGAGGGTCAGTTTGTGTACGTGTGTGGGACTGCCCCCCAGTGAGGGTCAGAGTGTGTGTGGGACCATGCCCCAGTGAGGGTCAGTGTGTGTGGGACTGTCCCCCATTGAGGGTCAGTGTGTGTGTATGTGTGTGTGTGTGTGTGTGTGTGTGTGTGTGTGTGTGGGACTGTCCGCCATTGAGGGTCAGTGTGTGTGTGTGGGACTGTCCCCAGTGAGGGTCTGTGTGTGTGTGTGTGTGTGTGTGTGTGTGGGACTGTCCCCAGTGAGGTTCAGTGCGTGTGTGGGACTGACCCCCAGTGAGGGTCAGTGTGTGTGTGGGACTGTCCCCAGTGAGGGTCTGTGTGTGTGTGTGTGTGTGTGTGTGTGTGTGTGTGTGTGTGTGTGGGACTGTCCACCAGTGACGGTCAGTGTGTGTGGGACCGTCCCCCAGTGAGGGTCTGTGTGTGTGTGTGTGTGTGTGTGTGTGGGACTGTCCACCAGTGACGGTCAGTGTGTGTGGGACTGTACTCCAGTGAGGGTCAGTGTGTGTGTGGGACCGACCCCCAGTGAGGGTCAGTGTGTGTGTGGGACCGTGCCTCAGTGAGGGTCAGTGTGTGTGGGACTGTCCCCCAGTGAGGGTCAGTGTATGTGTGGGACTGTCCCCCATTGAGGGTCAGTGTGTGTGTGGGACCGTCCCCCAGTGAGGGTCAGTGTGTGTGGGACTGTCCCCCAGTGAGGGTCAGTGTGTGTGTGTGTGTGTGGGACTGCCCCCCATTGAGGGTCAGTGTGTGTGTGGGACCGTCCCCCAGTGAGGGTCAGTGTGTCTGTGTGGGACCGTCCCTCAGTGAGGGTCAGTGTGTGTGTGTGGGACCGTCCCCCAGTGAGGGTCAGTGTGTGTGGGACTGTCCCCCAGTGAGGGTTAGTGTGTGTGTGGGACTGTCCCAGGTGAGGGTCTGTGTGTGTGTGTGTGTGTGTGTGTGTGTGTGTGTGTGTGGGACTGTCCACCAGTGACGGTCAGTGTGTGTGGGACTGTCTCTCAGTGAGGATCAGTGTGTGTGTATGGGAATGTCCCCCAGTGAGGGTCAGTGTGTGTGTGTGTGTGTGTGTGTGTGTGGGACTGTCCCCCATTGAGGGTCAGTGTGTGTGTGGGACCGTCCCCCAGTGAGGGTCAGTGTGTGTGTGTGGGACCGTCCCCCAGTGAGGGTCAGTGTGTGTGGGACTGTCCCCCAGTGAGGGTCAGTGTGTGTGTGTGTGGGTCTGTCCCGAGTGAGGGTCTGTGTGTGTGTGTGTATGACCGTCCCCTAGTGAGGGTCAGTGTGTGTGTGGGACTGTCCCCCAGTGAGGGTCAGTGTATGCGTGTGTGTGGGACTGCCCCCCAGTGAGGGTCAGTGTGTCTGTGTGGGACCGTCCCTCAGTGAGGGTCAGTGTGTGTGTGTGGGACCGTCCCCCAGTGAGGGTCAGTGTGTGTGTGGGACTGTCCCCCAGTGAGGGTCAGTGTGTGTGTGGGACCGTCTCGCAGTGAGGGTCAGTTTGTGTACGTGTGTGGGACTGCCCCCCAGTGAGGGTCAGAGTGTGTGTGGGACCATGCCCCAGTGAGGGTCAGTGTGTGTGGGACTGTCCCCCAGTGAGGGTCAGTGTGTGTGTATGTGTGTGTGTGTGTGTGTGTGTGTGTGTGTGTGTGTGTGTGGGACTGTCCGCCATTGAGGGTCAGTGTGTGTGTGTGGGACTGTCCCCAGTGAGGGTCTGTGTGTGTGTGTGTGTGTGTGTGTGGGACTGTCCCCAGTGAGGGTCAGTGTGTGTGTGGGACTGTCCCCCAGTGAGGGTCAGTGTGTGTGTGGGACTGTCCCCAGTGAGGGTCTGTGTGTGTGTGTGTGTGTGTGTGTGTGTGTGTGGGACTGTCCACCAGTGAGGGTCAGTGTGTGTGTGGGACTGTCCCCCAGTGAGGGTCAGTGTGTGTGTGTGTGTGTGTGTGTGTGGGACTGTCCACCAGTGAGGGTCAGTGTGTGTGTGGGACTGTACTCCAGTGAGGGTCAGTGTGTGTGTGGGACCGACCCCCATTGAGGGTCAGTGTGTGTGTGGGACCGTCCCTCAGTGAGGGTCAGTGTGTGTGTGTGGGACCGTCCCCCAGTGAGGGTCAGTGTGTGTGTGGGACTGTCCCCCATTGAGGGTCAGTGTGTGTGTGGGACCGTCCCCCAGTGAGGGTCAGTGTGTGTGTGGGACTGTCCCCCAGTGAGGGTCAGTGTGTGTGTGTGTGTGTGGGACTGTCCCCCATTGAGGGTCAGTGTGTGTGTGGGACCGTCCCCCAGTGAGGGTCAGTGTGTCTGTGTGGGACCGTCCCTCAGTGAGGGTCAGTGTGTGTGTGTGGGACCGTCCCCCAGTGAGGGTCAGTGTGTGTGGGACTGTCCCCCAGTGAGGGTCAGTGTGTGCGTGTGTGTGGCACTGCCCCCCAGTGAGGGTCAGTGTGTCTGTGTGGGACTGTCCCCAGTGAGGGTTAGTGTGTGTGTGGGACTGTCCCCAGTGAGGGTCTGTGTGTGTGTGTGGGTGGGACTGTCCCCCAGTGAGGGTCAGTGTGTGTGTGGGACTGTACTCCAGTGAGGGTCAGTGTGTGTGTGGGACTGTCCCCCAGTGAGGGTCAGTGTGTGTGTGGGACTGTCCCCCAGTGAGGGTCAGTGTGTGTGTGGGACTGTCCCCCAGTGAGGGTCAGTGTGTGTGTGTGTGTGTGTGTGTGTGTGTGTGGGAATGTCCACCAGTGAGGGTCAGTGTGTGTGGGACTGTCCTCCAGTGAGGGTCAGTGTGTGTGTGGGACCATGCCCCAGTGAGGGTCAGTGTGTGTGTGGGACTGTCTCTCAGTGAGGGTCAGTGTGTGTTTATGGGAATGTCCCCCAGTGAGGGTCAGTGTGTGTGTGTGACCGTCCCCCAGTGAGGGTCAGTGTGTGTGTGGGACTGTCCCCCAGTGAGGGTCAGTGTGTGTGTGTGTGTGAGAGACTGTCCCCCAGTGAGGGTCAGTGTGTGTGTGGGAATGTCCCCCAGTGAGGGTCAGTGTGTGTGTGGGACCGTCTCGCAGTGAGGGTCAGTTTGTGTACGTGTGTGGGACTGCCCCCCAGTGAGGGTCAGTGTGTGTGTGGGACCATGCCCCAGTGAGGGTCAGTGTGTGTGGGACTGTCCCCCAGTGAGGGTCAGTGTGTGTGTGTGTGTGTGTGTGTGTGTGTGTGTGTGTGTGTGTGTGTGTGTGGGACTGTCCCCCATTGAGGGTCAGTGTGTGTGTGTGGGACCGTCCCCCAGTGAGGGTCAGTGTGTGTGTGGGACTGTCCCCAGTGAGGGTCTGTGTGTGTGTGTGTGTGTGTGTGTGTGTGTGGGACTGTCCCCCAGTGAGGGTCAGTGTGTGTGTGGGACTGACCCCCAGTGAGGGTCAGTGTGTGTGTGGGACTGTCCCCCAGTGAGGGTCAGTGTGTGTGTGGGGCCGTCCCCCAGTGAGGGTCAGTGTGTGTGTGGTACCGTCCCCCAGTGAGGGTCAGTGTGTGTGTATGACCGTCCCCCAGTGAGGGTCAGTGTGTGTGTGGGACTGTCCCCCAGTGAGGGTCAGTGTGTGTGTGTGTGTGGGACTGTCCCCCAGTGAGGGTCAGTGTGTGTGTGGGACTGTCCCCCAGTGAGGGTCAGTGTGTGTGTGGGACCGTCCCCCAGTGAGGGTCAGTGTGTGTGTGGGACTGTCCCCCAGTGAGGGTCAGTGTGTGTGTGGGACCGTCCCCCAGTGAGGGTCAGTGTGTGTGTGGGACCGTCCCCCAGTGAGGGTCAGTGTGTGTGTGGGACTGTCCCCCAGTGAGGGTCAGTGTGTGTGTGGGACCGTCCCCCAGTGAGGGTCAGTGTGTGTGTGGGACTGTCCCCCAGTGAGGGTTAGTGTGTGTGTGGGACTGTCCCAGGTGAGGGTCTGTGTGTGTGTGTGTGTGTGTGTGTGTGTGTGTGTGGGACTGTCCACCAGTGACGGTCAGTGTGTGTGGGACTGTCTCTCAGTGAGGATCAGTGTGTGTGTATGGGAATGTCCCCCAGTGAGGGTCAGTGTGTATGTGTGTGTGTGTGTGTGTGTGGGACTGTCCCCCATTGAGGGTCAGTGTGTGTGTGGGACCGTCCCTCAGTGAGGGTCAGTGTGTGTGTGTGGGACCGTCCCCCAGTGAGGGTCAGTGTGTGTGGGACTGTCCCCCAGTGAGGGTCAGTGTGTGTGTGTGTGGGTCTGTCCCCAGTGAGGGTCTGTGTGTGTGTGTGTATGACCGTCCCCTAGTGAGGGTCAGTGTGTGTGGGACTGTCCCCCAGTGAGGGTCAGTGTATGCGTGTGTGTGGGACTGTCCCCCAGTGAGGGTCAGTGTGTCTGTGTGGGACCGTCCCTCAGTGAGGGTCAGTGTGTGTGTGTGGGACCGTCCCCCAGTGAGGGTCAGTGTGTGTGGGACTGTCCCCCAGTGAGGGTCAGTGTGTGCGTGTGTGTGGGACTGCCCCCCATTGAGGGTCAGTGTGTGTGTGGGACCGTCCCCCAGTGAGGGTCAGTGTGTCTGTGTGGGACTGTCCCCAGTGAGGGTTAGTGTGTGTGTGGGACTGTCCCCAGTGAGGGTCTGTGTGTGTGTGTGTGTGGGACTGTCCACCAGTGACGGTCAGTGTGGGTGGGACTGTCCCCCAGTGAGGGTCAGTGTGTGTGTGGGACTGTACTCCAGTGAGGGTCAGTGTGTGTGTGGGACCGACCCCCATTGAGGGTCAGTGTGTGTGTGGGACTGTCCCCCAGTGAGGGTTAGTGTGTGTGTGGGACTGTCCCCAGTGAGGGTCTGTGTGTGTGTGTGTGTGTGTGTGTGGGAATGTCCACCAGTGACGGTCAGTGTGTGTGGGACTGTACTCCAGTGAGGGTCAGTGTTTGTGTGGGACCATGCCCCAGTGAGGGTCAGTGTGTGTGTGGGACTGTCTCTCAGTGAGGATCAGTGTGTGTGTATGGGAATGTCCCCCAGTGAGGGTCAGTGTGTGTGTGTGACCGTCCCCCAGTGAGGGTCAGTGTGTGTGTGGGATCGTCTCTCAGTGAGGGTCAGTGTGTGTGTGAGAGACTGTCCCCCAGTGAGGGTCAGTGTGTGTGGGAATGTCCCCCAGTGAGGGTCAGTGTGTGTGTGGGACCGTCTCGCAGTGAGGGTCAGTTTGTGTACGTGTGTGGGACTGCCCCCCAGTGAGGGTCAGTGTGTGTGTGGGACCATGCCCCAGTGAGGGTCAGTGTGTGTGTGTGAACGTCCCCCAGTGAGGGTCAGTGTGTGTGTGTGTGTGTGTGTGTGTGTGTGTGTGTGTGTGTGTGTGTGTGTGTGTGTGGGACTGTCCCCCATTGAGGGTCAGTGTGTGTGTGGGACCGTCCCCCAGTGAGGGTCAGTGTGTGTGTGTGGGACCGTCCCCCAGTGAGGGTCAGTGTGTGAGTGGGACTGTCCCCAGTGAGGGTCTGTGTGTGTGTGTGTGTGTGTGTGTGGGGGGGGGGACTGTCCCCAGTGAGGGTCAGTGTGTGTGTGGGACTGACCCCCAGTGAGGGTCAGTGTGTGTGGGACCGTCCCCCAGTGAGGGTCAGTGTGTGTGTGGGGCCGTCCCCCAGTGAGGGTCAGTGTGTGTGTGGTACCGTCCCCCAGTGAGGGTCAGTGTGTGTGTATGACCGTCCCCTAGTGAGGGTCAGTGTGTGTGGGACTGTCCCCCAGTGAGGGTCAGTGTGTGTGGGACTGTCCCCCAGTGAGGGTCAGTGTGTGTGTGTGGGACTGCCCCCCATTGAGGGTCAGTGTGTGTGTGGGACCGTCCCCCAGTGAGGGTCAGTGTGTCTGTGTGGGACTGTCCCCATTGAGGGTCAGTGTGTGTGTGGGACTGTCCCCCAGTGAGGGTTAGTGTGTGTGTGGGACTGTCCCAGGTGAGGGTCTGTGTGTGTGTGTGTGTGTGTGTGTGTGTGTGTGTGTGTGTGTGTGGGACTGTCCACCAGTGACGGTCAGTGTGTGTGGGACTGTCCCCCAGTGAGGGTCAGTGTGTGTGTGTGTGGGTCCGTCCCTCAGTGAGGGTCAGTGTGTGTGTGTGGGTCTGACCCCCAATGAGGGTCACTGTGTGTGTGTGTGTGTGTGTGTGTTGGACCGTTCCCAGTGAGGGTCAGTGTGTGTGTGTGTGTGTGTGTGTGTGTGTGTGTGTGTGTGTGGGACTGTCCCCCATTGAAGGTCAGTGTGTGTGTGTGGGGACCGTCCCCCAGTGAGGGTCAGTGTGTGTGTATGGGACATCCCCCAGTGAGGGTCAGTGTGTGTGTGGGACCGTCCCCCAGTGAGGGTGTGTGTGTGTGTGTGTGTGTGGGACTGTCCACCAGTGAGGGTCAGTGTTTGTGTGGGACTGTACTGCAGTGAGGGTCAGTGTGTGTGTGGGACCGTCCCCCAGTGAGGGTCAGTGTGTGTGTGGGACTGTCCCCCAGTGAGGGTCAGTGTGTGTGTGTGGGTCTGTCCCCAGTGAGGGTCTGTGTGTGTGTGTGTGTGTGTGTGTGTGTGTGTGTGTGTGTGGGACTGTCCACCAGTGACGGTCAGTGTGTGTGTGGGACCGTGCCCCAGTGAGGGTCAGTGTGTGTGGGACTGTCCCCCAGTGAGGGTCAGTGTGTGTGTGTGTGTGTGTGTGTGTGGGACTGTCCCCCATTGAGGGTCAGTGTGTGTGTGGGACCGTCCCCCAGTGAGGGTCAGTGTGTGTGTGTGGGACCGTCCCCCAGTGAGGGTCAGTGTGTGTGTGGGACCTTCCCCCAGTGAGGGTGAGTGTGTGTGTGTCGGACTGACCCCCAGTGAGGGGCAGTGTGTGTGTGTGTAGGACCGTCCCCCAGTGAGGGTCAGTGTGTGTGGGACTGTCCCCCAGTGAGGGTCAGTGTGTGCGTGTGTGTGGGACTGCCCCCCATTGAGGGTCAGTGTGTGTGTGGGACCGTCCCCCAGTGAGGGTCAGTGTGTCTGTGTGGGACTGTCCCCCAGTGAGGGTCAGTGTGTGTGTGGGACTGTCCCCCAGTGAGGGTCTGTGTGTGTGTGTGTGTGTGTGTGTGTGTGTGTGTGTGGGACTGTCCACCAGTGACGGTCAGTGTGTGTGGGACTGTACTCCAGTGAGGGTCAGTGTGTGTGTGGGACCGACCCCCAGTGAGGGTCAGTGTGTGTGTGGGACTGTCCCCCAGTGAGGGTCAGTGTGTGTGTGTGGGACTGTCCCCCAGTGAGGGTCAGTGTGTGTGTGTGTGGGTCCGTCCCTCAGTGAGGGTCAGTGTGTGTGTGTGTGGGTCTGACCCCCAATGAGGGTCACTGTGTGTGTGTGTGTGTGTTGGACCATTCCCAGTGAGGGTCAGTGTGTGTGTGTGTGTGTGTGTGTGTGTGTGGGACTGTCCCCCATTGAAGGTCAGTGTGTGTGTGGGAATGACCACAGTGGGGGTCACTGTGTGTGTATGGGACCGTCCCCCAGTGAGGGTCAGTGTGTGTGTGGGACTGTCCCCCAGTGAGGGTCAGTGTGGGTGTGTGTGGGTCGTCCCTCAGTGAGGGTCAGTGTGTGTGTGTGTGTGTGTGTGGGACTGTCCCCCATTGAAGGTCAGTGTGTGTGTGGGACCGTCCCCCAATGAGGGTCAGTGTGTGTGTGTGTGGGGACCGTCCCCCAGTGAGGGTCAGTGTGTGTGTGTGTGGGACTGTCCCCCAGTGAGGGTCAGTGTGTGCGTGTGTGGGACTGGCCCCCAGTGCGGGTCAGTGTGTGTGTGGGACTGTCCTCCAGTGAGGGTAAGTGTGTGTGGGACCTTCCCCCAGTGAGGGTCAGTGTGTGTGTGTGTGTGTGTGTGTGTGTGCGTGTGTGTGTGTGTGGGACCGTCCCCCAGTGAGGGTCAGTCTGTGTGTGTGTGTGTGTGTGTGTGATGGACCCCCAGTGAAGGTCAATGTGTCTGTGTGAGACTGTCTGCCAGTGAGGGTGAGTGTGTGTATGTGTGTGTGTGTGTGTGTGTGTGTGTGTGTGTGCGCGACTGTCCGTAGGTGAGGGTCAGTGTGTGTGTGGGACTGTCTCTCAGTGAGGATCAGTGTGTGTGTATGGGAATGTCCCCCAGTGAGGGTCAGTGTGTGTGGGACTGTCCCCCAGTGAGGGTCAGTGTGTGTGTGTGTGTGTGTGTGTGTGTGGACTGTCCCCCATTGAGGGTCAGTGTGTGTGTGGGACCGTCCCTCAGTGAGGGTCAGTGTGTGTGTGTGGGACTGTCCCCCAGTGAGGGTCAGTGTGTGTGGGACTGTCCCCCAGTGAGGGTCAGTGTGTGCGTGTGTGTGGGACTGTCCCCCATTGAGGGTCAGTGTGTGTGTGGGACCGTCCCCCAGTGAGGGTCAGTGTGTCTGTGTGGGACTGTCCCCCAGTGAGGGTTAGTGTGTGTGTGGGACTGTCCCCAGTGAGGGTCTGTGTGTGTGTGTGTGTGTGTGTGTGTGGGACTGTACTCCAGTGAGGGTCAGTGTGTGTGGGACTGTACTCCAGTGAGGGTCAGTGTGTGTGTGGGACCGACCCCCAGTGAGGGTCAGTGTGTGTGTGGGACTGTCCCTCAGTGAGGGTCAGTGTGAGCGTGTGTGGGACTGACCCCAGTGAGGGTCAGTGTGTGTGTGTGTGGGGACCGTCCCCCAGTGCGGGTCAGTGTGTGTGTGGGCCTGTCCTCCAGTGAGGGTAAGTGTGTGTGGGACTGTCCCCCAGTGAGGGTCAGTGTGTGTGTGTGGGACCGTCCCCCAGTGAGGGTCAGTGTGTGTGTGTGGGACTGTCCCCCAGTGAGGGTCAGTGTGTGTGTGTGTGGGACCGTCCCCCAGTGAGGGTCAGTGTGTGTGTGTGTGGGTCTGACCCCCAGTGAGGGTCAGTGTGTGTGTGTGTGTGTGTGTGTGTGTGTGTGTGGGACTGTCCCCCATTGAAGGTCAGTGTGTGTGTGGGAATGACCCCCAGTGCGGGTCACTGTGTGTGTGTGGGACCGTCCCCCAGTGAGGGTCAGTGTGTGTGTGGGACTGTCCCCCAGTGAGGGTCAGTGTGGGTGTGTGTGGGTCCATCCCTCAGTGAGGGTCAGTGTGTGTGTGTGTGGGTCTGACCCCCAATGAGGGTCACTGTGTGTGTGTGTTGGACCGTTCCCAGTGAGGGTCAGTGTGTGTGTGGGACCGTCACCCAGCGAGGGTCAGTGTGTGTGTGTGGGGACCGTCCCCCAGTGAGGGTCAGTGTGTGTGTGGGACTGTCCCCCAGTGAGGGTCAGTGTGTGCGTGTGTGGGACTGTCCCCCAGTGAGGGTCAGTGTGTGTGTCGGACCGTCCCCCACTGAGGGTCAGTGTGTGTGTGTGTGTGTGTGTGTGTGTGTGTGTGTGTGTTTGTGTGTGTGTGTGATGGACCCCCAGTGAAGGTCAATGTGTCTGTGTGAGACTGTCAGCCAGTAAGGGTGAGTGTGTGTGTGTGTGTGTGTGTGTGTGTGTGTGTGTGTCTCTGTGTGTGTGCGCGACTGTCCCTAGGTGAGGGTCAGTATGTGTGTGGGATAGTCCCCCAGTGAGGGTCACTGTGTGTGTGGGACTGTCCCCCAGTGAGGGTCTGTGTGTGTGTGTGTGTGTGTGTGTGTGTATGTGTGTGTGGGGCCGTTCCCGCATTGAGGGTCAGTGTGTGTGTGGGACAGTCCTCCAGTGAGGGTAAGTGTGTGTGGGACCTTCCCCCAGTGAGGGTCAGTGTGTGTGTGTGTGTGAGACTGTCCCCCAGTGAGGGTCTGTGTGTGTGTGTGTGTGTGTGTGTGTGTGTGTGTGTATGTGTGTGTCGGACTGTCCCCCACTGAGAGTCAGTGTGTGTGTGTGTGTGTGTGTGTGTGTGTTTGTGTGTGTGTGTGATGGACCCCCAGTGAAGGTCAATGTGTCTGTGTGAGACTGTCAGCCAGTGAGGGTGAGTGTGTGTGTGTGTGTGTGTGTGTGTGTGTGTCTGTGTGTGTGCGCGACTGTCCCTAGTTGAGGGTCAGTATGTGTGTGGGACAGTCCCCCAGTGAGGGTCAGTGTGTGTGTGGGTCCGTCCCCCAGTGAGGGTCAGTGTGTGTGTGTGTGTGTGTGTGTGTGTGTGTGTGTGTGTGGGGCCGTTCCCGCATTGAGGGTCAGTGTGTGTGTGGGACAGTCCCCTAGTGAGGGTCAGTGTGTGGGTGTGTGGGACTGTCTCTCAGTGAGGGTCAGTGTGTGTGTGTGTGTGTGTGTGTGGGACTGACCCCCAGTGAGGGTCAGTGTGTGTGTGTGTGTGATGGACCCCCAGTGAAGGTCAATGTGTGTGTATGGGACATCCCCCAGTGAGGGTCAGTGTGTGTGTGGGACCGTCCCCCAGTGAGGGTGTGTGTGTGTGTGTGTGTGTGTGTGTGTGTGTGTGTGGGACTGTCCACCAGTGAGGGTCAGTGTTTGTGTGGGACTGTACTCCAGTGAGGGTCAGTGTGTGTGTGGGACCGACCCCCAGTGAGGGTCAGTGTGTGTGTGGGGTCTGTCCCCCAGTGAGGGTCAGTGTGTGTGTGTGGGTCTGTCCCCAGTGAGGGTCTGTGTGTGTGCGTGTGTGTGTGTGTGTGTGTGTGTGTGGGACTGTCCATCAGTGAGGGTCAGTGTGTGTGTGGGACCGTCCCCCAGTGAGGGTCAGTGTGTGTGGGACTGTCCCCCAGTGAGGGTCAGTGTGTGTGTGTGTGTGTGTGTGTGGGACTGTCCCCCATTGAGGGTCAGTGTGTGTGTGGGACCGTCCCCCAGTGAGGGTCAGTGTGTGTGTGTGGGACCGTCCCCCAGTGAGGGTCAGTGTGTGTGTGGGACTGTCCCCCAGTGAGGGTCAGTGTGTGTGTGTGGGTCTGTCCCCAGTGAGGGTCTGTGTGTGTGTGTGTATGACCGTCCCCTAGTGAGGGTCAGTGTGTGTGTGTGACCGTCCCCCAGTGAGGGTCAGTGTGTGTGTGGGACCGTCTCTCAGTGAGGGTCAGTGTGTGTGTGAGAGACTGTCCCCCAGTGAGGGTCAGTGTGTGTGGGAATGTCCCCCAGTGAGGGTCAGTGTGTGTGTGGGACCGTCTCGCAGTGAGGGTCAGTTTGTGTACGTGTGTGGGACTGCCCCCCAGTGAGGGTCAGTGTGTGTGTGGGACCATGCCCCAGTGAGGGTCAGTGTGTGTGGGACTGTCCCCCATTGAGGGTCAGTGTGTGTGTATGTGTGTGTGTGTGTGTGTGTGTGTGTGTGTGTGTGTGTGGGACTGTCCCCCATTGAGGGTCAGTGTGTGTGTGGGACCGTCCCCCAGTGAGGGTCAGTGTGTGTGTGTGGGACCGTCCCCCAGTGAGGGTCAGTGTGTGTGTGGGACTGTCCCCAGTGAGGGTCTGTGTGTGTGTGTGTGTGTGTGTGTGTGTGTGGGGGGGACTGTCCCCAGTGAGGTTCAGTGCGTGTGTGGGACTGACCCCCAGTGAGGGTCAGTGTGTGTGGGACCATCCCCCAGTGAGGGTCAGTGTGTGTGTGGGGCCGTCCCCCAGTGAGGGTCAGTGTGTGTGTGGTACCGTCCCCCAGTGAGGGTCAGTGTGTGTGTATGACCGTCCCCTAGTGAGGGTCAGTGTGTGTGGGACTGTCCCCCAGTGAGGGTCAGTGTGTGTGGGACTGTCCCCCAGTGAGGGTCAGTGTGTGTGTGTGGGACTGCCCCCCATTGAGGGTCAGTGTGTGTGTGGGACCGTCCCCCAGTGAGGGTCAGTGTGTCTGTGTGGGACTGTCCCCATTGAGGGTCAGTGTGTGTGTGGGACTGTCCCCCAGTGAGGGTTAGTGTGTGTGTGGGACTGTCCCAGGTGAGGGTCTGTGTGTGTGTGTGTGTGTGTGTGTGTGTGTGTGTGTGTGTGTGTGTGTGTGTGGGACTGTCCACCAGTGACGGTCAGTGTGTGTGGGACTGTCCCCCAGTGAGGGTCAGTGTGTGTGTGTGTGGGTCCGTCCCTCAGTGAGGGTCAGTGTGTGTGTGTGGGTCTGACCCCCAATGAGGGTCACTGTGTGTGTGTGTGTGTGTGTGTTGGACCGTTCCCAGTGAGGGTCAGTGTGTGTGTGTGTGTGTGTGTGTGTGTGTGTGTGTGTGTGTGTGGGACTGTCCCCCATTGAAGGTCAGTGTGTGTGTGTAGGGACCGTCCCACAGTGAGGGTCAGTGTGTGTGTATGGGACATCCCCCAGTGAGGGTCAGTGTGTGTGTGGGACCGTCCCCCAGTGAGGGTGTGTGTGTGTGTGTGTGTGTGGGACTGTCCACCAGTGAGGGTCAGTGTTTGTGTGGGACTGTACTGCAGTGAGGGTCAGTGTGTGTGTGGGACCGACCCCCAGTGAGGGTCAGTGTGTGTGTGGGACTGTCCCCCAGTGAGGGTCAGTGTGTGTGTGTGGGTCTGTCCCCAGTGAGGGTCTGTGTGTGTGTGTGTGTCTGTGTGTGTGTGTGTGTGTGTGGGACTGTCCACCAGTGACGGTCAGTGAGTGTGTGGGACCGTCCCCCAGCGAGGGTCAGTGTGTGTGGGACTGTCCCCCAGTGAGGGTCAGTGTGTGTGTGTGTGTGTGTGTGTGGGACTGTCCCCCATTGAGATCAGTGTGTGTGTGGGACCGTCCCTCAGTGAGGGTCAGTGTGTGTGTGTGGGACCGTCCCCCAGTGAGGGTCAGTGTGTGTGTGGGACTGTCCCCCAGTGAGGGTCAGTGTGTGTGTGTGGGTCTGTCCCCAGTGAGGGTCTGTGTGTGTGTGTGTATGACCGTCCCCTAGTGAGGGTCAGTGTGTGTGGGACTGTCCCCCAGTGAGGGTCAGTGTGTGCGTGTGTGTGGGACTGCCCCCCATTGAGGGTCAGTGTGTGTGTGGGACCGTCCCCCAGTGAGGGTCAGTGTGTCTGTGTGGGACTGTCCCCAGTGAGGGTTAGTGTGTGTGTGGGACTGTCCCCAGTGAGGGTCTGTGTGTGTGTGTGTGTGTGTGTGTGTGTGTGTGTGGGACTGTCCACCAGTGACGGTCAGTGTGTGTGGGACTGTACTCCAGTGAGGGTCAGTGTGTGTGTGGGACCGACCCCCAGTGAGGGTCAGTGTGTGTGTGGGACTGTCCCCCAGTGAGGGTCAGTGTGTGTGTGTGGGACTGTCCCCCAGTGAGGGTCACTGTGTGTGTGGGACCGTCCCCCAGTGAGGGTCAGTGTGTGTGTGGGACTGTCCTCCAGTGAGGGTCAGTGTGTGTGTGGGACTGTCCCCCAGTGAGGGTCAGTGTGTGTGTGTGGGACTGTCCCCCAGTGAGGGTCAGTGTGTGTGTGTGTGGGTCCGTCCCTCAGTGAGGGTCAGTGTGTGTGTGTGTGGGTCTGACCCCCAATGAAGGTCACTGTGTGTGTGTGTGTGTGTTGGACCATTCCCAGTGAGGGTCAGTGTGTGTGTGTGTGTGTGTGTGTGTGGGACTGTCCCCCATTGAAGGTCAGTGTGTGTGTGGGAATGACCCCAGTGGGGGTCACTGTGTGTGTATGGGACCGTCCCCCAGTGAGGGTCAGTGTGTGTGTGGGACTGTCCCCCAGTGAGGGTCAGTGTGGGTGTGTGTGGGTCGTCCCTCAGTGAGGGTCAGTGTGTGTGTGTGTGTGTGTGTGGGACTGTCCCCCATTGAAGGTCAGTGTGTGTGTGGGACCGTCCCCCAATGAGGGTCAGTGTGTGTGTGTGTGGGGACCGTCCCCCAGTGAGGGTCAGTGTGTGTGTGTGTGGGACTGTCCCCCAGTGAGGGTCAGTGTGTGCGTGTGTGGGACTGGCCCCCAGTGCGGGTCAGTGTGTGTGTGGGACTGTCCTCCAGTGAGGGTAAGTGTGTGTGGGACCTTCCCCCAGTGAGGGTCTGTGTGTGTGTGTGTGTGTGTGTGTGTGTGTGTGTGTGTGTGTGTGTGTGTGGGACCGTCCCCCAGTGAGGGTCAGTGTGTGTGTGTGTGTGTGTGTGTGATGGACCCCCAGTGAAGGTCAATGTGTCTCTGTGAGACTGTCAGCCAGTGAGGGTGAGTGTGTGTGTGAGAGACTGTCCCCCAGTGAGGGTCAGTGTGTGTGCGCGACTGTCCGTAGGTGAGGGTCAGTGTGTGTGTGGGACTGTCTCTCAGTGAGGATCAGTGTGTGTGTATGGGAATGTCCCCCAGTGAGGGTCAGTGTGTGTGGGACTGTCCCCCAGTGAGGGTCAGTGTGTGTGTGTGTGTGTGTGTGTGTGTGTGACTGTCTCCCATTGAGGGTCAGTGTGTGTGTGGGACCGTCCCTCAGTGAGGGTCAGTGTGTGTGTGTGGGACCGTCCCCCAGTGAGGGTCAGTGTGTGTGTGGGACTGTCCCCCAGTGAGGGTCAGTGTGTGCGTGTGTGTGGGACTGCCCCCCATTGAGGGTCAGTGTGTGTGTGGGACCGTCCCCCAGTGAGGGTCAGTGTGTCTGTGTGGGACTGTCCCCAGTGAGGGTTAGTGTGTGTGTGGGACTGTCCCCAGTGAGGGTCTGTGTGTGTGTGTGTGTGTGTGTGTGTGTGTGTGTGGGACTGTACTCCAGTGAGGGTCAGTGTGTGTGGGACTGTACTCCAGTGAGGGTCAGTGTGTGTGTGGTACCGACCCCCAGTGAGGGTCAGTGTGTGTGTGGGACTGTCCCCCAGTGAGGGTCAGTGTGTGCGTGTGTGGGACTGACCCCAGTGAGGGTCAGTGTGTGTGTGTGTGGGGACCGTCCCCCAGTGCGGGTCAGTGTGTGTGTGGGACTGTCCTCCAGTGAGGGTAAGTGTGTGTGGGACTGTCCCCCAGTGAGGGTCAGTGTGTGTGTGTGGGACCGTCCCCCAGTGAGGGTCAGTGTGTGTGTGTGGGACTGTCCCCCAGTGAGGGTCAGTGTGTGTGTGTGTGGGTCCGTCCCTCAGTGAGGGTCAGTGTGTGTGTGTGTGGGTCTGACCCCCAATGAGGGTCAGTGTGTGTGTGTGTGTGTGTGTGTGTGTGTGTGTGGGACTGTCCCCCATTGAAGGTCAGTGTGTGTGTGGGAATGACCCCAGTGGGGGTCACTGTGTGTGTGTGGGACCGTCCCCCAGTGAGGGTCAGTGTGTGTGTGGGACTGTCCCCCAGTGAGGGTCAGTGTGTGTGTGTGTGTGTGTGTGTGGGGGGGGGGACTGTCCCCAGTGAGGGTCAGTGTGTGTGTGTGTGGGTCTGACCCCCAATGAGGGTCACTGTGTGTGTGTGTGTGTTGGACCGTTCCCAGTGAGGGTCAGTGTGTGTGTGGGACCGTCACCCAGTGAGGGTCAGTGTGTGTGTGTGGGGACCGTCCCCCAGTGAGGGTCAGTGTGTGTGTGGGACTGTCCCCCAGTGAGGGTCAGTGTGTGCGTGTGTGGGACTGGCCCCCAGTGAGGGTCAGTGTGTGTGTCGGACCGTCCCCCACTGAGGGTCAGTGTGTGTGTGTGTGTGTGTGTGTGTGTGTGTGTGTGTGTGTGTGTGTGTGATGGACCCCCAGTGAAGGTCAATGTGTCTGTGTGAGACTGTCTGCCAGTGAGGGTGAGTGTGTGTGTGTGTGTGTGTGTGTGTGTGTGTGTGTCTCTGTGTGTGTGCGCGACTGTCCCTAGGTGAGGGTCAGTATGTGTGTGGGATAGTCCCCCAGTGAGGGTCACTGTGTGTGTGGGACTGTCCCCCAGTGAGGGTCTGTGTGTGTGTGTGTGTGTGTGTGTGTGTATGTGTGTGTGGGGCCGTTCCCGCATTGAGGGTCAGTGTGTGTGTGGGACAGTCCTCCAGTGAGGGTAAGTGTGTGTGGGACCTTCCCCCAGTGAGGGTCAGTGTGTGTGTGTGTGTGAGACTGTCCCCCAGTGAGGGTCTGTGTGTGTGTGTGTGTGTGTGTGTGTGTGTGTGTGTGTGTGTGTGTGTGTGTGTCGGACTGTCCCCCACTGAGAGTCAGTGTGTGTGTGTGTGTGTGTGTGTGTGTGTTTGTGTGTGTGTGTGATGGACCCCCAGTGAAGGTCAATGTGTCTGTGTGAGACTGTCAGCCAGTGAGGGTGAGTGTGTGTGTGTGTGTGTGTGTGTGTGTGTGTGTCTGTGTGTGTGCGCGACTGTCCCTAGTTGAGGGTCAGTATGTGTGTGGGATAGTCCCCCAGTGAGGGTCACTGTGTGTGTGGGTCCGTCCCCCAGTGAGGGTCTGTGTGTGTGTGTGTGTGTGTGTGTGTGTGTGTGTGTGGGGCCGTTCCCGCATTGAGGGTCAGTGTGTGTGTGGGACAGTCCCCTAGTGAGGGTCAGTGTGTGGGTGTGTGGGACTGTCTCTCAGTGAGGGTCAGTGTGTGTGTGTGTGTGTGTGTGTGGGACTGACCAAGTGAGGGTCAGTGTGTGTGTGTGTGTGATGGACCCCCAGTGAAGGTCAATGTGTGTGTATGGGACATCCCCCAGTGAGGGTCAGTGTGTGTGTGGGACCGTCCCCCAGTGAGGGTGTGTGTGTGTGTGTGTGTGTGTGTGTGTGTGTGTGTGTGGGACTGTCCACCAGTGAGGGTCAGTGTTTGTGTGGGACTGTACTGCAGTGAGGGTCAGTGTGTGTGTGGGACCGACCCCCAGTGAGGGTCAGTGTGTGTGTGGGACTGTCCCCCAGTGAGGGTCAGTGTGTGTGTGTGGGTCTGTCCCCAGTGAGGGTCTGTGTGTGTGTGTGTGTCTGTGTGTGTGTGTGTGTGTGTGGGACTGTCCACCAGTGACGGTCAGTGAGTGTGTGGGACCGTCCCCCAGCGAGGGTCAGTGTGTGTGGGACTGTCCCCCAGTGAGGGTCAGTGTGTGTGTGTGTGTGTGTGTGTGGGACTGTCCCCCATTGAGATCAGTGTGTGTGTGGGACCGTCCCTCAGTGAGGGTCAGTGTGTGTGTGTGGGACCGTCCCCCAGTGAGGGTCAGTGTGTGTGGGACTGTCCCCCAGTGAGGGTCAGTGTGTGTGTGTGGGTCTGTCCCCAGTGAGGGTCTGTGTGTGTGTGTGTATGACCGTCCCCTAGTGAGGGTCAGTGTGTGTGGGACTGTCCCCCAGTGAGGGTCAGTGTGTGCGTGTGTGTGGGACTGCCCCCCATTGAGGGTCAGTGTGTGTGTGGGACCGTCCCCCAGTGAGGGTCAGTGTGTCTGTGTGGGACTGTCCCCAGTGAGGGTTAGTGTGTGTGTGGGACTGTCCCCAGTGAGGGTCTGTGTGTGTGTGTGTGTGTGTGTGGGACTGTCCACCAGTGACGGTCAGTGTGTGTGGGACTGTACTCCAGTGAGGGTCAGTGTGTGTGTGGGACCGACCCCCAGTGAGGGTCAGTGTGTGTGTGGGACTGTCCCCCAGTGAGGGTCAGTGTGTGTGTGTGGGACTGTCCCCCAGTGAGGGTCACTGTGTGTGTGGGACCGTTCCCCAGTGAGGGTCAGTGTGTGTGTGGGACTGTCCTCCAGTGAGGGTCAGTGTGTGTGTGGGACTGTCCCCCAGTGAGGGTCAGTGTGTGTGTGTGGGACTGTCCCCCAGTGAGGGTCAGTGTGTGTGTGTGTGGGTCCGTCCCTCAGTGAGGGTCAGTGTGTGTGTGTGTGGGTCTGACCCCCAATGAGGGTCACTGTGTGTGTGTGTGTGTGTTGGACCATTCCCAGTGAGGGTCAGTGTGTGTGTGTGTGTGTGTGTGTGTGGGACTGTCCCCCATTGAAGGTCAGTGTGTGTGTGGGAATGACCCCAGTGGGGGTCACTGTGTGTGTATGGGACCGTCCCCCAGTGAGGGTCAGTGTGTGTGTGGGACTGTCCCCCAGTGAGGGTCAGTGTGGGTGTGTGTGGGTCGTCCCTCAGTGAGGGTCAGTGTGTGTGTGTGTGTGTGTGTGGGACTGTCCCCCATTGAAGGTCAGTGTGTGTGTGGGACAGTCCCCCAATGAGGGTCAGTGTGTGTGTGTGTGGGGACCGTCCCCCAGTGAGGGTCAGTGTGTGTGTGTGTGGGACTGTCCCCCAGTGAGGGTCAGTGTGTGCGTGTGTGGGACTGGCCCCCAGTGCGGGTCAGTGTGTGTGTGGGACTGTCCTCCAGTGAGGGTAAGTGTGTGTGGGACCTTCCCCCAGTGAGGGTCTGTGTGTGTGTGTGTGTGTGTGTGTGTGTGTGTGTGTATGTGTGTGTCGGACCGTCCCCCACTGAGGGTCAGTGTGTGTGTGTGTGTGTGTGTGTGATGGACCCCCAGTGAAGGTCAATGTGTCTCTGTGAGACTGTCAGCCAGTGAGGGTGAGTGTGTGTGTGTGTGTGTGTGTGTGTCTGTGTGTGTGCGCGACTGTCCGTAGGTGAGGGTCAGTGTGTGTGTGGGACTGTCTCTCAGTGAGGATCAGTGTGTGTGTATGGGAATGTCCCCCAGTGAGGGTCAGTGTGTGTGGGACTGTCCCCCAGTGAGGGTCAGTGTGTGTGTGTGTGTGTGTGTGTGTGGGACTGTCTCCCATTGAGGGTCAGTGTGTGTGTGGGACCGTCCCTCAGTGAGGGTCAGTGTGTGTGTGTGGGACCGTCCCCCAGTGAGGGTCAGTGTCTGTGGGACTGTCCCCCAGTGAGGGTCAGTGTGTGCGTGTGTGTGGGACTGCCCCCCATTGAGGGTCAGTGTGTGTGTGGGACCGTCCCCCAGTGAGGGTCAGTGTGTCTGTGTGGGACTGTCCCCAGTGAGGGTTAGTGTGTGTGTGGGACTGTCCCCAGTGAGGGTCTGTGTGTGTGTGTGTGTGTGTGTGTGTGTGTGTGTGGGACTGTACTCCAGTGAGGGTCAGTGTGTGTGGGACTGTACTCCAGTGAGGGTCAGTGTGTGTGTGGGACCGACCCCCAGTGAGGGTCAGTGTGTGTGTGGGACTGTCCCCCAGTGAGGGTCAGTGTGTGCGTGTGTGGGACTGACCCCAGTGAGGGTCAGTGTGTGTGTGTGTGGGGACCGTCCCCCAGTGCGGGTCAGTGTGTGTGTGGGACTGTCCTCCAGTGAGGGTAAGTGTGTGTGGGACTGTCCCCCAGTGAGGGTCAGTGTGTGTGTGTGGGACCGTCCCCCAGTGAGGGTCAGTGTGTGTGTGTGGGACTGTCCCCCAGTGAGGGTCAGTGTGTGTGTGTGTGTGTCCGTCCCTCAGTGAGGGTCAGTGTGTGTGTGTGTGGGTCTGACCCCCAATGAGGGTCAGTGTGTGTGTGTGTGTGTGTGTGTGTGTGTGTGTGGGACTGTCCCCCATTGAAGGTCAGTGTGTGTGTGGGAATGACCCCAGTGGGGGTCACTGTGTGTGTGTGGGACCGTCCCCCAGTGAGGGTCAGTGTGTGTGTGGGACTGTCCCCCAGTGAGGGTCAGTGTGGGTGTGTGTGGGTCCATCCCTCAGTGAGGGTCAGTGTGTGTGTGTGTGGGTCTGACCCCCAATGAGGGTCACTGTGTGTGTGTGTGTGTTGGACCGTTCCCAGTGAGGGTCAGTGTGTGTGTGGGACCGTCCCCCAGTGAGGGTCAGTGTGTGTGTGTGGGGACCGTCCCCCAGTGAGGGTCAGTGTGTGTGTGGGACTGTCCCCCAGTGAGGGTCAGTGTGTGCGTGTGTGGGACTGGCCCCCAGTGCGGGTCAGTGTGTGTGTCGGACCGTCCCCCACTGAGGGTCAGTGTGTGTGTGTGTGTGTGTGTGTGTGTGTGTGTGTTTGTGTGTGTGTGTGATGGACCCCCAGTGAAGGTCAATGTGTCTGTGTGAGACTGTCAGCCAGTAAGGGTGAGTGTGTGTGTGTGTGTGTGTGTGTGTGTGTGTGTCTCTGTGTGTGTGCGCGACTGTCCCTAGGTGAGGGTCAGTATGTGTGTGGGATAGTCCCCCAGTGAGGGTCACTGTGTGTGTGGGACTGTCCCCCAGTGAGGGTCTGTGTGTGTGTGTGTGTGTGTGTGTGTGTATGTGTGTGTGGGGCCGTTCCCGCATTGAGGGTCAGTGTGTGTGTGGGACAGTCCTCCAGTGAGGGTAAGTGTGTGTGGGACCTTCCCCCAGTGAGGGTCAGTGTGTGTGTGTGTGTGAGACTGTCCCCCAGTGAGGGTCTGTGTGTGTGTGTGTGTGTGTGTGTGTGTGTGTGTGTGTGTGTGTGTATGTGTGTGTCGGACTGTCCCCCACTGAGAGTCAGTGTGTGTGTGTGTGTGTGTGTGTGTGTTTGTGTGTGTGTGTGATGGACCCCCAGTGAAGGTCAATGTGTCTGTGTGAGACTGTCAGCCAGTGAGGGTGAGTGTGTGTGTGTGTGTGTGTGTGTGTGTGTGTCTGTGTGTGTGCGCGACTGTCCCTAGTTGAGGGTCAGTATGTGTGTGGGATAGTCCCCCAGTGAGGGTCACTGTGTGTGTGGGTCCGTCCCCCAGTGAGGGTCTGTGTGTGTGTGTGTGTGTGTGTGTGTGTGTGTGTGGGGCCGTTCCCGCATTGAGGGTCAGTGTGTGTGTGGGACAGTCCCCTAGTGAGGGTCAGTGTGTGGGTGTGTGGGACTGTCTCTCAGTGAGGGTCAGTGTGTGTGTGTGTGTGTGTGTGTGGGACTGACCAAGTGAGGGTCAGTGTGTGTGTGTGTGTGATGGACCCCCAGTGAAGGTCAATGTGTGTGTATGGGACATCCCCCAGTGAGGGTCAGTGTGTGTGTGGGACCGTCCCCCAGTGAGGGTGTGTGTGTGTGTGTGTGTGTGTGTGTGTGTGTGTGTGTGTGGGACTGTCCACCAGTGAGGGTCAGTGTTTGTGTGGGACTGTACTGCAGTGAGGGTCAGTGTGTGTGTGGGACCGACCCCCAGTGAGGGTCAGTGTGTGTGTGGGACTGTCCCCCAGTGAGGGTCAGTGTGTGTGTGTGGGTCTGTCCCCAGTGAGGGTCAGTGTGTGTGCGTGTGTGTGTGTGTGTGTGTGTGTGTGGGACTGTCCACCAGTGACGGTCAGTGAGTGTGTGGGACCGTCCCCCAGCGAGGGTCAGTGTGTGTGGGACTGTCCCCCAGTGAGGGTCAGTGTGTGTGTGTGTGTGTGTGTGTGGGACTGTCCCCCATTGAGATCAGTGTGTGTGTGGGACCGTCCCTCAGTGAGGGTCAGTGTGTGTGTGTGGGACCGTCCCCCAGTGAGGGTCAGTGTGTGTGGGACTGTCCCCCAGTGAGGGTCAGTGTGTGTGTGTGGGTCTGTCCCCAGTGAGGGTCTGTGTGTGTGTGTGTATGACCGTCCCCTAGTGAGGGTCAGTGTGTGTGGGACTGTCCCCCAGTGAGGGTCAGTGTGTGCGTGTGTGTGGGACTGCCCCCCATTGAGGGTCAGTGTGTGTGTGGGACCGTCCCCCAGTGAGGGTCAGTGTGTCTGTGTGGGACTGTCCCCAGTGAGGGTTAGTGTGTGTGTGGGACTGTCCCCCAGTGAGGGTCTGTGTGTGTGTGTGTGTGTGTGTGTGTGTGTGTGTGTGTGGGACTGTCCACCAGTGACGGTCAGTGTGTGTGGGACTGTACTCCAGTGAGGGTCAGTGTGTGTGTGGGACCGACCCCCAGTGAGGGTCAGTGTGTGTGTGGGACTGTCCCCCAGTGAGGGTCAGTGTGTGTGTGTGTGTGTGGGACTGTCCCCCAGTGAGGGTCAGTGTGTGTGTGTGGGACTGTCCCCCAGTGAGGGTCACTGTGTGTGTGGGACCGTTCCCCAGTGAGGGTCAGTGTGTGTGTGGGACTGTCCTCCAGTGAGGGTCAGTGTGTGTGTGTGGGACTGTCCCCCAGTGAGGGTCAGTGTGTGTGTGGGACTGTCCCCCAGTGAGGGTCAGTGTGTGTGTGTGGGACTGTCCCCCAGTGAGGGTCAGTGTGTGTGTGTGTGGGTCCGTCCCTCAGTGAGGGTCAGTGTGTGTGTGTGTGGGTCTGACCCCCAATGAGGGTCACTGTGTGTGTGTGTGTGTGTTGGACCATTCCCAGTGAGGGTCAGTGTGTGTGTGTGTGTGTGTGTGTGTGGGACTGTCCCCCAGTGGGGGTCACTGTGTGTGTATGGGACCGTCCCCCAGTGAGGGTCAGTGTGTGTGTGGGACTGTCCCCCAGTGAGGGTCAGTGTGGGTGTGTGTGGGTCGTCCCTCAGTGAGGGTCAGTGTGTGTGTGTGTGTGTGTGTGTGGGACTGTCCCCCATTGAAGGTCAGTGTGTGTGTGGGACCGTCCCCCAGTGAGGGTCAGTGTGTGTGTGTGGGGACCGTCCCCCAGTGAGGGTCAGTGTGTGTGTGGGACTGTCCCCCAGTGAGGGTCAGTGTGTGCGTGTGTGGGACTGGCCCCCAGTGCGGGTCAGTGTGTGTGTGGGACTGTCCTCCAGTGAGGGTAAGTGTGTGTGGGACCTTCCCCCAGTGAGGGTCTGTGTGTGTGTGTGTGTGTGTGTGTGTGTGTGTGTGTATGTGTGTGTCGGACCGTCCCCCACTGAGGGTCAGTGTGTGTGTGTGTGTGTGTGTGTGATGGACCCCCAGTGAAGGTCAATGTGTCTCTGTGAGACTGTCAGCCAGTGAGGGTGAGTGTGTGTGTGTGTGTGTGTGTGTGTCTGTGTGTGTGCGCGACTGTCCGTAGGTGAGGGTCAGTGTGTGTGTGGGACTGTCTCTCAGTGAGGATCAGTGTGTGTGTATGGGAATGTCCCCCAGTGAGGGTCAGTGTGTGTGGGACTGTCCCCCAGTGAGGGTCAGTGTGTGTGTGTGTGTGTGTGTGTGTGGGACTGTCTCCCATTGAGGGTCAGTGTGTGTGTGGGACCGTCCCTCAGTGAGGGTCAGTGTGTGTGTGTGGGACCGTCCCCCAGTGAGGGTCAGTGTCTGTGGGACTGTCCCCCAGTGAGGGTCAGTGTGTGCGTGTGTGTGGGACTGCCCCCCATTGAGGGTCAGTGTGTGTGTGGGACCGTCCCCCAGTGAGGGTCAGTGTGTCTGTGTGGGACTGTCCCCAGTGAGGGTTAGTGTGTGTGTGGGACTGTCCCCAGTGAGGGTCTGTGTGTGTGTGTGTGTGTGTGTGTGTGTGTGTGTGGGACTGTACTCCAGTGAGGGTCAGTGTGTGTGGGACTGTACTCCAGTGAGGGTCAGTGTGTGTGTGGGACCGACCCCCAGTGAGGGTCAGTGTGTGTGTGTGTGTGTGTGTGTCCCTCAGTGAGGGTCAGTGTGAGCGTGTGTGGGACTGACCCCCAGTGAGGGTCAGTGTGTCTGTGTGTGGGGACCGTCCCCCAGTGCGGGTCAGTGTGTGTGTGGGACTGTCCTCCAGTGAGGGTAAGTGTGTGTGGGACTGTCCCCCAGTGAGGGTCAGTGTGTGTGTGTGGGACCGTCCACCAGTGAGGGTCAGTGTGTGTGTGTGGGACTGTCCCCCAGTGAGGGTCAGTGTGTGTGTGTGTGGGTCCGTCCCTCAGTGAGGGTCAGTGTGTGTGTGTGTGGGTCTGACCCCCAATGAGGGTCACTGTGTGTGTGTGTGTGTTGGACCGTTCCCAGTGAGGGTCAGTGTGTGTGTGGGACCGTCACCCAGTGAGGGTCAGTGTGTGTGTGTGGGGACCGTCCCCCAGTGAGGGTCAGTGTGTGTGTGGGACTGTCCCCCAGTGAGGGTCAGTGTGTGCGTGTGTGGGACTGGCCCCCAGTGCGGGTCAGTGTGTGTGTCGGACCGTCCCCCACTGAGGGTCAGTGTGTGTGTGTGTGTGTGTGTGTGTGTGTGTGTGTTTGTGTGTGTGTGTGATGGACCCCCAGTGAAGGTCAATGTGTCTGTGTGAGACTGTCAGCCAGTAAGGGTGAGTGTGTGTGTGTGTGTGTGTGTGTGTGTGTGTGTGTCTGTGTGTGTGCGCGACTGTCCCTAGGTGAGGGTCAGTATGTGTGTGGGATAGTCCCCCAGTGAGGGTCACTGTGTGTGTGGGACTGTCCCCCAGTGAGGGTCTGTGTGTGTGTGTGTGTGTGTGTGTGTGTGTGTGTATGTGTGTGTGGGGCCGTTCCCGCATTGAGGGTCAGTGTGTGTGTGGGACAGTCCTCCAGTGAGGGTAAGTGTGTGTGGGACCTTCCCCCAGTGAGGGTCAGTGTGTGTGTGTGTGTGAGACTGTCCCCCAGTGAGGGTCTGTGTGTGTGTGTGTGTGTGTGTGTGTGTGTGTGTATGTGTGTGTCGGACCGTCCCCCACTGAGGGTCAGTGTGTGTGTGTGTGTGTGTGTGTGTGTGTTTGTGTGTGTGTGTGATGGACCCCCAGTGAAGGTCAATGTGTCTGTGTGAGACTGTCAGCCAGTGAGGGTGAGTGTGTGTGTGTGTGTGTGTGTGTGTCTGTGTGTGTGCGCGACTGTCCCTAGGTGAGGGTCAGTGTGTGTGTGGGACTGTCTCTCAGTGAGGATCAGTGTGTGTGTATGGGAATGTCCCCCAGTGAGGGTCAGTGTGTGTGGGACTGTCCCCCAGTGAGGGTCAGTGTGTGTGTGGGACCATCCCCCAGCGAGGGTCAGTGTGTGTGTGTGTGTGTGTGTGTGTGGGACTGTCTCCCATTGAGGGTCAGTGTGTGTGTGGGACCATCCCCCAGTGAGGGTCAGTGTGTGTGTGTGTGTGTGTGTGTGTGGGACTGTCTCCCATTGAGGGTCAGTGTGTGTGTGGGACCGTCCCTCAGTGAGGATCAGTGTGTGTGTGTGGGACCGTCCCCCAGTGAGGGTCAGTGTCTGTGGGACTGTCCCCCAGTGAGGGTCAGTGTGTGCGTGTGTGTGGGACCGTCCCCCAGTGAGGGTCAGTGTGTCTGTGTGGGACTGTCCCCAGTGAGGGTCAGTGTGTGTGTGGGACTGTCCCCAGTGAGGGTCTGTGTGTGTGTGTGTGTGTGTGTGTGTGTGTGTGTGTGTGTGGGACTGTACTCCAGTGAGGGTCAGTGTGTGTGTGGGACCGACCCCCATTGAGGGTCAGTGTGTGTGTGGGACTGTCCCCCAGTGAGGGTCAGTGTGTGCGTGTGTGGGACTGACCCCCAGTGAGGGTCAGTGTGTGTGTGTGTGGGGACCGTCCCCCAGTGCGGGTCAGTGTGTGTGTGGGACTGTCCTCCAGTGAGGGTAAGTGTGTGTGGGACTGTCCCCCAGTGAGGGTCAGTGTGTGTGTGTGGGACTGTCCCCCAGTGAGGGTCACTGTGTGTGTGGGACCGTCCCCCAGTGAGGGTCAGTGTGTGTGTGGGACTGTCCTCCAGTGAGGGTAAGTGTGTGTGGGACTGTCCCCCAGTGAGGGTCAGTGTGTGTGTGTGGGACTGTCCCCCAGTGAGGGTCTCTGTGTGTGTGGGACCGTCCCCCAGTGAGGGTCAGTGTGTGTGTGTGGGACTGTCCCCCAGTGAGGGTCAGTGTGTGTGTGTGTGGGTCCGTCCCTCAGTGAGGGTCAGTGTGTGTGTGTGTGGGTCTGACCCCCAATGAGGGTCACTGTGTGTGTGTGTGTGTGTTGGACCATTCCCAGTGAGGGTCAGTATGTGTGTGTGTGTGTGTGTGTGTGTGTGTGTGGGACTGTCCCCCACTGAAGGTCAGTGTGTGTGTGGGAATGACCCCAGTGGGGGTCACTGTGTGTGTGTGGGACCGTCCCCCAGTGAGGGTCAGTGTGTGTGTGGGACTGTCCCCCAGTGAGGGTCAGTGTGGGTGTGTGTGGGTCCGTCCCTCAGTGAGGGTCAGTGTGTGTGTGTGTGGGTCTGACCCCCAATGAGGGTCACTGTGTGTGTGTGTGTGTTGGACTCTTCCCAGTGAGGGTCAGTGTGTGTGTGTGTGTGTGTGTGGGACTGTCCCCCATTGAAGGTCAGTGTGTGTGTGGGACCGTCACCCAGTGAGGGTCAGTGTGTGTGTGTGGGGACTGTCCCCCAGTGAGGGTCAGTGTGTGTGTGGGACTGTCCCCCAGTGAGGGTCAGTGTGTGCGTGTGTGGGACTGGCCCCCAGTGCGGGTCAGTGTGTGTGTCGGACCGTCCCCCACTGAGGGTCAGTGTGTGTGTGGGACTGTCTCCCAGTGAGGGTCAGTGTTTGTGTGGGACCATGCCCCAGTGAGGGTCAGTGTGTGTGTGGGACTGTCACCCATTGAGGGTCAGTGTGTGTGTGGGACCGTCCCCCAGTGAGGGTCAGTGTGTGTGTGTGTGTGGGTCCGTCCCCCAGTGAGGGTCAGTGTGTGTGTGGGACTGTCCCCAGTGAGGGTGTGTGTGTGTGTGTGTGTGTGTGTGTGTGACTGTCCCCAGTGACGGTCAGTGTGTGTGTGGGACCGTCCCCCAGTGAGGGTCAGTGTGTGTGTGTGAGACCGTCCCCCAGTGAGAGTCAGTGTGTGTGGGAATGTCCACCAGTGACAGTCAGTGTGTGTTTGACTGTCCCCCAGTGAGGGTCAGTGTGTGTGGGACTGTCCCCCATTGAGGGTCAGTGTGTGTGTGGGACCGTCTCTCAGTGAGGGTCAGTGTGTGTGTGTGGGGACCGTCCCCCGGTGAGGGTCAGTGTGTGTGTGGGACTGTCCCCCAGTGAGGGTCAGTGTGTGCGTGTGTGGGACTGGCCCCCAGTGCGGGTCAGTGTGTGTGTCGGACCGTCCCCCACTGAGGGTCAGTGTGTGTGTGTGTGATGGACCCCCAGTGAGGGTCAGTGTCTGTGTGAGACTGTCAGCCAGTAAGGGTGAGTGTGTGTGTGTGTGTGTGTGTGTGTGTGTGTGTGTGTGTCTGTGTGTGTGCGCGACTGTCCCTAGGTGAGGGTCAGTATGTGTGTGGGATAGTCCCCCAGTGAGGGTCACTGTGTGTGTGGGACTGTCCCCCAGTGAGGGTCTGTGTGTGTGTGTGTGTGTGTGTGTGTGTGTGTGTGTGTGTGTGTGTGGGGCCGTTCCCGCATTGAGGGTCAGTGTGTGTGTGGGACAGTCCTCCAGTGAGGGTAAGTGTGTGTGGGACCTTCCCCCAGTGAAGGTCAGTGTGTGTGTGTGTGTGTGAGACTGTCCCCCAGTGAGGGACTGTGTGTGTGTGTGTGTGTGTATGTGTGTGTCGGACCGTCCCCCACTGAGGGTCAGTGTGTGTGTGTGTGTGTGTGTGTGTGTGTGTGTGTGTGTGTGTGTGATGGACCCCCAGTGAAGGTCAATGTGTCTGTGTGAGACTGTCAGCCAGTGAGGGTGAGTGTGTGTGTCTGTGTGTGTGTGTGTGTCTGTGTGTGTGTGCGCGACTGTCCCTAGTTGAGGGTGAGTATGTGTGTGGGATAGTCCCCCAGTGAGGGTCACTGTGTGTGTGGGTCCGTCCCCCAGTGAGGGTCTGTGTGTGTGTGTGTGTGTGTGTGTGTGTGGGGCCGTTCCCGCATTGAGGGTCAGTGTGTGTGTGGGACAGTCCCCTAGTGAGGGTCAGTGTGTGGGTGTGTGGGACTGTCTCTCAGTGAGGGTCAGTGTGTGTGTGTGTGTGTGTGTGTGTGTGGGACTGACCAAGTGAGGGTCAGTGTGTGTGTGTGTGTGATGGACCCCCAGTGAAGGTCAATGTGTCTGTGTGCGACTGTCTGCCAGTGAGGGTGAGTGTGTGTGTGTGTGTCTGTGTGTGTGTGCGCGACTGTCCCTAGGTGATGGTCAGTATGTGTGTGGGACTGTCCCCCAGTGAGGGTCAGTGTGTGTGTGGGATTGTCCCCCAGTGAGAAACAGTGTGTGTGTGTGGGACCGTCCCCAATGAGGGTCAGTGTGTGTGTGGGGCTGTCTCCCAGTGAGGGTCAGTGTTTGTGTGGGACCGTCCCCCAGTGAGGGTCAGTGTGTGTGTGTGTGTGGGAATGTCCACCAGTGACGGTCAGTGTGTGTGTGGGACTGTCTCCCAGTGAGGGTCAGTGTTTGTGTGGGACCATGCCCCAGTGAGGGTCAGTGTGTGTGTGGGACTGTCTCTCAGTGAGGATCAGTGTGTGTGTATGGGAATGTCCCCCAGTGAGGGTCAGTGTGTGTGTGGGACTGTCACCCATTGAGGGTCAGTGTGTGTGTGGGACCGTCCCCCAGTGAGGGTCAGTGTGTGTGTGTGGGGACCGTCCCCCGGTGAGGGTCAGTGTGTGTGTGGGACTGTCCCCCAGTGAGGGTCAGTGTGTGCGTGTGTGGGACTGGCCCCCAGTGCGGGTCAGTGTGTGTGTCGGACCGTCCCCCACTGAGGGTCAGTGTGTGTGTGTGTGTGTGTGTGTGTGTGTGTGTGATGGACCCCCAGTGAGGGTCAGTGTCTGTGTGAGACTGTCAGCCAGTAAGGGTGAGTGTGTGTGTGTGTGTGTGTGTGTGTGTGTGTGTGTGTGTGTGTCTGTGTGTGTGCGCGACTGTCCCTAGGTGAGGGTCAGTATGTGTGTGGGATAGTCCCCCAGTGAGGGTCACTGTGTGTGTGGGACTGTCCCCCAGTGAGGGTCTGTGTGTGTGTGTGTGTGTGTGTGTGTGTGTGTGTGGGGCCGTTCCCGCATTGAGGGTCAGTGTGTGTGTGGGACAGTCCTCCAGTGAGGGTAAGTGTGTGTGGGACCTTCCCCCAGTGAAGGTCAGTGTGTGTGTGTGTGTGTGAGACTGTCCCCCAGTGAGGGACTGTGTGTGTGTGTGTGTGTGTATGTGTGTGTCGGACCGTCCCCCACTGAGGGTCAGTGTGTGTGTGTGTGTGTGTGTGTGCGTGTGTGTGTGTGTGTGATGGACCCCCAGTGAAGGTCAATGTGTCTGTGTGAGACTGTCAGCCAGTGAGGGTGAGTGTGTGTGTCTGTGTGTGTGTGTGTGTCTGTGTGTGTGTGCGCGACTGTCCCTAGTTGAGGGTGAGTATGTGTGTGGGATAGTCCCCCAGTGAGGGTCACTGTGTGTGTGGGTCCGTCCCCCAGTGAGGGTCTGTGTGTGTGTGTGTGTGTGTGTGTGTGTGTGTGTGTGTGTGTGTGTGTGGGGCCGTTCCCGCATTGAGGGTCAGTGTGTGTGTGGGACAGTCCCCTAGTGAGGGTCAGTGTGTGGGTGTGTGGGACTGTCTCTCAGTGAGGGTCAGTGTGTGTGTGTGTGTGTGTGTGTGTGGGACTGACCAAGTGAGGGTCAGTGTGTGTGTGTGTGTGATGGACCCCCAGTGAAGGTCAATGTGTCTGTGTGCGACTGTCTGCCAGTGAGGGTGAGTGTGTGTGTGTGTGTCTGTGTGTGTGTGCGCGACTGTCCCTAGGTGATGGTCAGTATGTGTGTGGGACTGTCCCCCAGTGAGGGTCAGTGTGTGTGTGGGATTGTCCCCCAGTGAGAAACAGTGTGTGTGTGTGGGACCGTCCCCAATGAGGGTCAGTGTGTGTGTGGGGCTGTCTCCCAGTGAGGGTCAGTGTTTGTGTGGGACCGTCCCCCAGTGAGGGTCAGTGTGTGTGTGTGTGTGGGAATGTCCACCAGTGACGGTCAGTGTGTGTGTGGGACTGTCTCCCAGTGAGGGTCAGTGTTTGTGTGGGACCATGCCCCAGTGAGGGTCAGTGTGTGTGTGGGACTGTCTCTCAGTGAGGATCAGTGTGTGTGTATGGGAATGTCCCCCAGTGAGGGTCAGTGTGTGTGTGGGACTGTCACCCATTGAGGGTCAGTGTGTGTGTGGGACCGTCCCCCAGTGAGGGTCAGTGTGTGTGTGTGGGTCCGTCCCCCAGTGAGGGTCAGTGTGTGTGTGGGACTGTCCCCAGTGAGGGTGTGTGTGTGTGTGTGTGTGTGTGACTGTCCCCAGTGACGGTCAGTGTGTGTGTGGGACCGTCCCCCAGTGAGGGTCAGTGTGTGTGGGACTGTCCCCCAGTGAGGGTCTGTGTGTGTGTGTGTGTGTGTGGGAATGTCCACCAGTGACGGTCAGTGTGTGTGGGACTGTCTCTCAGTGAGGATCAGTGTGTATGTATGGGAATGTCCCCCAGTGAGGGTCAGTGTGTGTGTGTGTGTGGGACTGTCCCCCATTGAGGGTCAGTGTGTGTGTGGGACCGTCTCTCAGTGAGGGTCAGTGTGTGTGTGAGAGACTGTCCCCCAGTGAGGGTCAGTGTGTGTGGGAATATCCCCCAGTGAGGGTCAGTGTGTGTGTGTGTGTGTGTGTGTGTGTGTGTGTGTGTGTGGGACTGTCCGCCATTGAGGGTCAGTGTGTGTGTGGGACCGTCCCCCAGTGAGGGTCAGTGTGTGTGTGTGTGGGACCGTCCCCCAGTGAGGGTCAGTGTGTGTGTGGGACTGTCCCCAGTGAGGCTCTGTGTGTGTGTGTGTGTGTGTGTGGGACTGTCCCCCCAGTGAGGGTCAGTGTGTGTGTGGGACCGTCTCTCAGTGAGGGTCAGTGTGTGTGTGAGAGACTGTCCCCCAGTGAGGGTCAGTGTGTGTGGGAATATCCCCCAGTGAGGGTCAGTGTGTGTGTGTGTGTGGGACTGTCCGCCATTGAGGGTCAGTGTGTGTGTGGGACCGTCCCCCAGTGAGGGTCAGTGTGTGTGTGTGTGGGACTGTCCCCCAGTGAGGGTCAGTGTGTGTGTGGGACTGTCCCCAGTGAGGCTCTGTGTGTGTGTGTGTGTGTGTGTGTGTGTGTGTGTGTGGGACTGTCCCCAGTGAGGTTCAGTGCGTGTGTGAGACTGACCCCCAGTGAGGGTCAGTGTGTGTGTGGGGCCGTCCCCCAGTGAGGGTCAGTGTGTGTGTGGGACCGTCCCCCAGTGAGGGTCAGTGTGTGTGGGACCGTCCCCCAGTGAGGATTAGTGTGTGTGTGGGACTGTCCCCTGTCCCCAGTGAGGGTCTGTGTGTGTGTGTGTGTGTGTGTGTGTGTGTGTGTGTGTGTGTGGGACTGTCCACCAGTGACGGTCAGTGTGTGTGGGACTGTACTCCAGTGAGGGTCAGTGTGTGTGTGTGGGACTGTACTGCAGTGAGGGTCAGTGTGTGTGTGGGACCGCTCCCCAGTGAGGGTCAGTGTGTGTGTGGGACTGTCCCCCAGTGAGGGTCAGTGTGTGTGTGTGTGGGTCCGTCCCTCAGTGAGGGTCAGTGTGTGTGTGTGGGTCTGACCCCCAATGAGGGTCACTGTGTGTGTGTGTGTGTGTGTGTGTGTGTGTTGGACCGTTCCCAGTGAGGGTCAGTGTGTGTGTGTGTGTGTGTGTGTGTGTGGGACTGTCCCCCATTGAAGGTCAGTGTGTGTGTGTGTGGGACTGTCTCTCAGTGAGGGTCAGTGTGTGTGTATGGGAATGTCCCCCAGTGAGGGTCAGTGTGTGTGTGTGGGACCGTCCCCAATGAGGGTCAGTGTGTGTGTGGGACTGTCTCCCAGTGAGGGTCAGTGTTTGTGTGGGACCATGCCCCAGTGAGGGTCAGTGTGTGTGTGGGACTGTCTCTCAGTGAGGATCAGTGTGTGTGTATGGGAATGTCCCCCAGTGAGGGTCAGTGTGTGTGGGACTGTCCCCCAGTGAGGGTCAGTGTGTGTGTGTGTGGGACTGTCACCCATTGAGGGTCTGTGTGTGTGTGTGTGTGTGTGTGTGTGTGTGTGTGTGTGTGGGGCCGTTCCCGCATTGAGGGTCAGTGTGTGTGTGGGACAGTCCTCCAGTGAGGGTAAGTGTGTGTGGGACCTTCCCCCAGTGAGGGTCAGTGTGTGTGTGTGTGTGAGACTGTCCCCCAGTGAGGGTCTGTGTGTGTGTGTGTGTGTGTATGTGTGTGTCGGACCGTCCCCCACTGAGGGTCAGTGTGTGTGTGTGTGTGTGTGTGTGTGTGTGTGTGTGCGTGTGTGTGTGTGTGTGATGGACCCCCAGTGAAGGTCAATGTGTCTGTGTGAGACTGTCAGCCAGTGAGGGTGAGTGTGTGTGTCTGTGTGTGTGTGTGTGTCTGTGTGTGTGTGCGCGACTGTCCCTAGGTGAGGGTCAGTATGTGTGTGGGATAGTCCCCCAGTGAGGGTCACTGTGTGTGTGGGTCCGTCCCCCAGTGAGGGTCTGTGTGTGTGTGTGTGTGTGTGTGTGTGTGTGTGTGTGTGGGGCCGTTCCCGCATTGAGGGTCAGTGTGTGTGTGGGACAGTCCCCTAGTGAGGGTCAGTGTGTGTGTGTGTGTATGTGTGTGTTCGACCGTCCCCCACTGAGGGTCAGTGTGTGTGTGTGTGGGACTGACCAAGTGAGGGTGTGTGTGTGTGTGTGTGTGTGTGATGGACCCCCAGTGAAGGTCAATGTGTCTGTGTGAGACTGTCTGACAGTGAGGGTGAGTGTGTGTGTGTGTGTGTGTGTGTGTGTGTGTGTGTGTGTGTCTGTGTGTGTGTGCGCGACTGTCCCTAGTTGAGGGTCAGTATGTGTGTGGGACTGTCCCCCAGTGAGGGTCAGTGTGTGTGTGGGATTGTCCCCCAGTGAGAGTCAGTGTGTGTGGGACCATCCCCCAGTGAGGGTCAGTGTGTGTGTGTGGGACCGTGCCCCAGTGAGGGTCAGTGTGTGTGTGTGTGGGACTGTCTCTCAGTGAGGGTCAGTGTGTGTGTATGGGAATGTCCCCCAGTGAGGGTCAGTGTGTGTGTGTGGGACCGTCCCCAATGAGGGTCAGTGTGTGTGTGGGACTGTCTCCCAGTGAGGGTCAGTGTTTGTGTGGGACCATGCCCCAGTGAGGGTCAGTGTGTGTGTGGGACTGTCTCTCAGTGAGGATCAGTGTGTGTGTATGGGAATGTCCCCCAGTGAGGGTCAGTGTGTGTGTGTGACCATCCCCCAGTGAGGGTCAGTGTGTGTGGGACTGTCCCCCAGTGAGGGTCAGTGTGTGTGTGTGTGGGACTGTCACCCATTGAGGGTCAGTGTGTGTGTGGGACCGTCCCCCAGTGAGGGTCAGTGTGTGTGTGTGGGGACCGTCCCCCAGTGAGGGTCAGTGTGTGTGTGGGACTGTCCCCCAGTGAGGGTCAGTGTGTGCGTGTGTGGGACTGGCCCCCAGTGCGGGTCAGTGTGTGTGTGGGACTGTCCTCCAGTGAGGGTAAGTGTGTGTGGGACCTTCCCCCAGTGAGGGTCAGTGTGTGTGTGTGTGTGAGACTGTCCCCCAGTGAGGGTCTGTGTGTGTGTGTGTGTGTGTGTGTGTGTGTGTGTATGTGTGTGTCGGACCGTCCCCCACTGAGGGTCAGTGTGTGTGTGTGTGTTTGTGTGTGTGTGTGATGGACCCCCAGTGAAGGTCAATGTGTCTGTGTGCGACTGTCTGCCAGTGAGGGTGAGTGTGTGTGTGTGTGTGTGTGTGTGTGTGTGTCTGTGTGTGTGTGCGCGACTGTCCCTAGGTGAGGGTCAGTATGTGTGTGGGACTGTCCCCCAGTGAGGGTCAGTGTGTGTGTGGGATTGTCCCCCAGTGAGAGTCAGTGTGTGTGGGACCGTCCCCCAGTGAGGGTCAGTGTGTGTGTGTATGGGAATGTCCCCCAGTGAGGGTCAGTGTGTGTGTGGGACCGTCCCCCAGTGAGGGTCAGTGTGTGTGTGTGGGTCCGTCCCCCAGTGAGGGTCAGTGTGTGTGTGGGACCGTCCCCCAGTGAGGGTCAGTGTGTGTGTGTGGGTCCGTCCCCCAGTGAGGGTCAGTGTGTGTGTGGGACTGTCCCCAGTGAGGGTGTGTGTGTGTGTGTGTGTGTGTGTGACTGTCCCCAGTGACGGTCAGTGTGTGTGTGGGACCGTCCCCCAGTGAGGGTCAGTGTGTGTGGGACTGTCTCTCAGTGAGGATCAGTGTGTGTGTGTGGGACTGTCCCCCAGTGAGGGTCAGTCTGTCTGTGTGGGACCGTCCCCCAGTGAGGGTCAGTGTGTGTGTGTGACCGACCCCCAGTGAGGGTCAGTGTGTGTGGGACTGTCCCCCAGTGAGGGTCAGTGTGTGTGTGTGACCGTCCCCCAGTGAGGGTCAGTGTGTGTGTGTGTGTGTGTGTGTGTGTGTGTGTGGGAATGTCCCCCAGTGAGGGTCAGTCTGTCTGTGTGGGACCGTCCCCCAGTGAGGGTCAGTGTGTGTGTGTGACCGACCCCCAGTGAGGGTCAGTGTGTGTGGGACTGTCCCCCAGTGAGGGTCAGTGTGTGTGTGTGTGGGACTGTCACCCATTGAGGGTCAGTGTGTGTGTGTGACCGTCCCCCAGTGAGGGTCAGTGTGTGTGTGTGTGTGTGTGTGTGTGGGACTGTCCCCCAGTGAGGGTCAGTGTGTGTGGGACTGTCCCCCAGTGAGGGTCAGTGTGTGTGTGTGTGTGTGTGTGTGTGTGGGACTGTCCCCCATTGAGGGTCAGTGTGTGTGGGAATGTCCCCCAGTGAGGGTCAGTGTGTGTGTGTGTGTGTGTGTGTGTGTGTGGGACTGTCCGCCATTGAGGGTCAGTGTGTGTGTGGGACCGTCCCCCAGTGAGGGTCAGTGTGTGTGTGTGTGGGACCGTCCCCCAGTGAGGGTCAGTGTGTGTGTGGGACTGTCCCCAGTGAGGGTCTGTGTGTGTGTGTGTGTGTGTGGGACTGTCCCCAGTGAGGTTCAGTGCGTGTGTGGGACTGACCCCCAGTGAGGGTCAGTGTGTGTGGGACCATCCCCCAGTGAGGGTCAGTGTGTGTGTGGGGCCGTCCCCCAGTGAGGGTCAGTGTGTGTGTGTGACCGTCCCCCAGTGAGGGTCAGTGTGTGTGGGACTGTCCCCCAGTGAGGGTCAGTGTGTGCGTGTGTGTGGGACTGCCCCCCATTGAGGGTCAGTGTGTGTGTGGGACCGTCCCCCAGTGAGGGTCAGTGTGTCTGTGTGGGACTGTCCCCATTGAGGGTCAGTGTGTGTGTGGGACTGTCCCCTGTCCCCAGTGAGGGTCTGTGTGTGTGTGTGTGTGTGTGTGTGTGTGTGTGTGTGTGTGTGTGTGTGTGTGGGACTGTCCACCAGTGACGGTCAGTGTGTGTGGGACTGTACTCCAGTGAGGGTCAGTGTGTGTGTGGGACTGTCCCCCAGTGAGGGTCAGTGTGTGTGTGTGTGGGTCCGTCCCTCAGTGAGGGTCAGTGTGTGTGTGTGGGTCTGACCCCCAATGAGGGTCACTGTGTGTGTGTGTGTTGGACCGTTCCCAGTGAGGGTCAGTGTGTCTGTGTGTGTGTGTGTGTGTGTGTGTGTGTGTGGGACTGTCCCCCATTGAAGGTCAGTGTGTGTGTGGGAATGACCCCAGTGGGGGTCAGTGTGTGTGTGGGGACCGTCCCCCAGTGAGGTTCAGTGTGTGTGTGTGGGGACCGTCCCCCAGTGAGGGTCAGTGTGTGTGTGGGACTGTCCCCCAGTGAGGGTCAGTGTGTGCGTGTGTGGGACTGGCCCCCAGTGCGGGTCAGTGTGTGTGTGGGACTGTCCTCCAGTGAGGGTAAGTGTGTGTGGGACCTTCCCCCAGTGAGGGTCAGTGTGTGTGTGTGTGTGAGACTGTCCCCCAGTGAGGGTCTGTGTGTGTGTGTGTGTGTGTGTGTGTGTTTGTGTGTGTGTGTGATGGACCCCCAGTGAAGGTCAATGTGTCTGTGTGAGACTGTCAGCCAGTGAGGGTGAGTGTGTGTGTGTCTCTGTGTGTGCGCGACTGTCCCTAGGTGAGGGTCAGTATGTGTGTGGGATAGCCCCCCAGTGAGGGTCACTGTGTGTGTGGGACTGTCCCCCAGTGAGGGTCTGTGTGTGTGTGTGTGTGTGTGTGTGTGTGTGGGACTGTCCACCAGTGACGGTCAGTGTGTGTGGGACTGTACTCCAGTGAGGGTCAGTGTGTGTGTGGGACCGACCCCCAGTGAGGGTCAGTGTGTGTGTGGGACTGTCCCCCAGTGAGGGTCAGTGTGTGTGTGTGTGTGAGACTGTCCCCCAGTGAGGGTCTGTGTGTGTGTGTGTGTGTGTGTGTGTGTGTGTGTATGTGTGTGTCGGACCGTGTGTGTGTGTGTGTGTGTGTGTTTGTGTGTGTGTGTGATGGACCCCCAGTGAAGGTCAATGTGTCTGTGTGAGACTGTCAGCCAGTGAGGGTGAGTGTGTGTGTGTGTGTGTGTGTCTCTGTGTGTGCGCGACTGTCCCTAGGTGAGGGTCAGTATGTGTGTGGGATAGCCCCCCAGTGAGGGTCACTGTGTGTGTGGGACTGTCCCCCAGTGAGGGTCTGTGTGTGTGTGTGTGTGTGTGTGTGTGTGTGTGTGTGTGTGTGTGGGACTGTCCACCAGTGACGGTCAGTGTGTGTGGGACTGTACTCCAGTGAGGGTCAGTGTGTGTGTGGGACCGACCCCCAGTGAGGGTCAGTGTGTGTGTGGGACTGTCCCCCAGTGAGGGTCAGTGTGTGTGTGGGACCGACCCCCAGTGAGGGTCAGTGTGTGTGTGGGACTGTCCACCAGTGAGGGTCAGTGTGTGTGTGGGACTGTCCCCCAGTGAGGGTCAGTGTGTGTGTGTGTGGGTCCGTCCCTCAGTGAGGGTCAGTGTGTGTGTGTGGGTCTGACCCCCAATGAGGGTCACTGTGTGTGTGTGTGTGTGTGTGTGTGTGTGTGTTGGACCGTTCCCAGTGAGGGTCAGTGTGTGTGTGTGTGTGTGTGTGTGTGTGTGTGTGGGACCGTCCCCCAGTGAGGGTCAGTGTGTGTGTGTGGGACCGTCCCCCAGTGAGGGTCAGTGTGTGTGTGTGGGACCGTCCCCCAGTGAGGGTCAGTGTGTGTGTGTGTGTGTGTGTGTGTGGGGGGGTCTGTCCACCAGTGACGGTCAGTGTCTGTATGGGACTGTCCCCAGTGAGGGTCAGTGTGTGTGTGGGACTGTCCCCCAGTGAGGGTCAGTGTGTGTGTGTGTGGGTCCGTCCATCAGTGAGGGTCAGTGTGTGTGTGTCGGTCTGACCCCCAATGAGGGTCACTGTGTGTGTGTGGGACTGTCTCCCGTTGAAGGTCAGTGTGTGTGTGGGAATGACCCCAGTGGGGGTCAGTGTGTGTGTGTGGGACCGTCCCCCAGTGAGGGTCAGTGTGTGTGTGTGGGGACCGTCCCCCAGTGAGGGTCAGTGTGTGTGTGAGAGACTGTCCCCCAGTGAGGGTCAGTGTGTGTGGGAATGTCCCCCAGTGAGGGTCAGTGTGTGTGTGGGACCGTCTCGCAGTGAGGGTCAGTTTGTGTACGTGTGTGGGACTGCCCCCCAGTGAGGGTCAGTGTGTGTGTCGGACCGTCCCCCAGTGAGGGTCAGTGTGTGTGTGTGTGTGGGACCGTCCCCCAGTGAGGGTCAGTGTGAGTGTGGGACCGTGCTCCAGTGAGGGTCAGTGTGTGTGTGGGACTGTCCCCCAGTGAGGGTCAGTGTGTGGGGGACCGACCTTCAGTGAGGGTCAGTGTGTGTGTGGGACTGTCCCCCAGTGAGGGTCAGTGTCTGTGTGTGGGGCTGTCCCCCCATGAGTTGCATTGTGCGTGTGGGACCATCCCCCAGTGGGGGTCAGTGTGTATGTGTCGGACTGTACCCCAGTGAGGGTCAGTGTGTGTGTGGGACCGTCCCCCAGTGAGGGTCAGTGTGTGTGTGTCGGACTGTACCCCAGTGAGGGTCAGTGTGTGTGTGGGACCGTCCCCCAGTGAGGGTCAGTGTGTGTTTGTGGGACCGTCCCCCAGTGAGTGCCAGTGTGTGTGGGACTGTCCCCCAGTAGACCTCCCCTTGTTGTCCCTGTTCCACGGGGTATTTATGGCTCGTTCTGTGCGTCTCCCCCCTCCCACCCCCCGCCGTCCCCATTTACCGGGGCACAGCCCGAGGCAGTGGCTGTGTTGAACTTCCAGGTGCTGATGGATGTGAGACCCATGGTGGCCTGAGTGCCTCCGTGATAACTACCCCTGGAGGAAAAGCACAGGATATCAGTGCAGTTTCACTCCACCTTACAACTCCTCACACTCGAGGAGGCCATTCTGTCCATCAGCCCTACACTAGAATTGCAATCCTGCAATGGAACTCATTTTTAAAGAGAATTTGATAACTGACCTGGTAAATTCACCACAGAATTTGGAGAGGTGGCTGCTCACGCCCCTCCCCTTCCTCCAGATTGCTCTTCAGGGTGGGGGGTAGGAATTAGTTTATTATTATCAAATGTTCCGTGATGCAGTGAAAAATGTGTCTTGTATACAGATCAGATCATTACACAGTGCATTGAGGTAGAACAAGGTAAATGGGTAACAGACAGCAGAATAAAGTGTAACACATACTGAGAGAGTGCAGGCGGAAGGACAAGGCAAAGTCATCTGAAGCTCGACTATCAGGTCAAGCGTCTACTTTATTAGTCACTGCCCCACCCTCATCCCAAACACCTGCAAACTGTTCTGGGGAGCCCCGTGCTGCTACTGGGGAGGTTTGCATTGGCTGGGCAGGCACCTGGGGGTTGAATCAGAGACAATGGGTTCAGGTGACTGGGCATTCAGGAAGGCAAAGGCAATATTCAACACACCAGGGAGAGGCAGGAGTACAACCACTCGCAAACAGAGGCAGGAACCGGACAAAATAGAAAGTCCTAGGAAAGCGAGCTTGGTCAGTGTGACGACTGTGCAGGTGAACCCGGTGTTATTTGAGCTGGGGGACGTGTCACAATTTTCCTGATGTGAAACTTCCTGAGCTTAACGTGTCCAGTTGAAAATAAAATCAATACTGTATTCATTTTTCTTTCACCCAAAGTCCATGAGTGAATTTCATTCCATATCTCAGACTTTTACAATAAGGACATTTGAAAGATTCTTACATCGGCATGTAGAGTTAAGAAAAATGGAGGGAGGGTTCTGGCCCAAAGACCATTGTTCTGGAAACAGCAGTGAAGGGTCTTTCCATACAGAGAGAGACGGAGGACATTCATCAGTGGCATAACAGACAGTGAGTAACTAAGCTTTATATAGTTCAGCACGACATCATGGGCCAAACATCTTGTACTGTGCTGGTGCTGCTCTACTTGTGCATTAGGTAAGGGCAAGTTTCCATGACCCAAATAGCCATAACCTGGAGGTGGGCGGTGCTGGTAAAAGTCGAAATGAACTTCCTTCACTCCATGTGTGTGATGCAGGAATGAGATTAACAAATTCCAGGCACAGATAGCCACCTGGCCATGAGAGACTGTGATGTGCTGATCATCGGACTCGGCTCAAGAAGAGGGATTTGGAAATAAGTATCCAGGAATTCAGAAAGGGCAGGAAAGGAAAGATAGAAAGGGGTGTGGAGGGGAGGCAATGCTGGAGAGAGATGGCACAGAGTGGTCGAGGACAGAATCTTTATTACCTTTATTTCTCATATATACGTACGTCAAAACATACAGAGAAGAACCAGACGTGCTGGGGACAGGCCGCCAGTGTTGGCGTGCTTCTGGCACCAACAGAGTGTGCCCAAACTTACTAACCTTCAGACTATAAGACACAGGAGCAGAATTGGGCCATTCAGCCTGGCGGGTCTGCTGCAGCATTCCACCATGACCAATCCTGGATCCCACACCCCATACACCTGCTTTGTCGCCACATTTCGTAATGCCCTAAACTATCAACCTCTGCTTTAGATATACACGTGGACTTGTCTCCACCATAGTCTGTGCCAGAGCATTGCACACCTAACCCGAACATCTTTGGAATGTGCAAGGAAACCGGGGCACGTGGAGGAACCCCACAGTGTCACAGAGAAAATGGACTCACTCCTTCCAGACAGCACTGAACCGGGGTCAGTGGTACAGTGAACCAGGGTCAGTGGTACAGTGAACCAGGGTCAATGGTACAGTGAACCAGGGTCAGTGGTAAACTGAACTGGGGTCAGTGGAACAGTGAACCAGGGTCAATAGTAAACTGAACCAGGGTCAGTGGTACAGTGAACCAGGGTCAGTGGTAAACTGAACTGGGGTCAGTGGTACAGTGAACCCGGGTCAGTGGTAAAGCAAATGTGGGTCAGTGGTAGAGTGAACCCAGGTCAATGTTAAAGGGATTTCACCTACCGCTGAGCTACTGTGCCATACTATTACAAGCTCAGAAATATGAGCCCGACTGTCCGGTAAGATGGCAGTGCATTTGGTTGCAGCAGCTTCTTCCGGGTCATCAAAAGGTGCTACTGTCCTATTAAGTGCATTTTTAATGATTGCAAGATTCTGCTATTTATTAAGAATTTAAAGTACTGCAATTCTACCTCATCAGCGAGTGGAGAAAGTGAAGCTGTACACGGTGCTGCTGCCTGAGTCAATGGAGGCTTAGAGTCCACTAGCAAGTGACCATCTTGGTCGCTTTCCTTGTGATCACAGGATTCTTTTGGACATTGTTAATGTGGAATCCTGCAAGTTCGATTCACTGATTTATTGGCTGAGAGCAGGAGTGGCTAACGGGGGTTGCGGGGCCTCGGTTATAGTGAGGACTGGGCCTGAAGCCACTGTGTACAGCCGCCAGGAGAGAGGCATCAAAGCTAGCGCACTCCACCTGCAGCAATGTGGCACAGTGTCCGGGATGGAGCAGGTGCTGCCCCCCACCGTTCACTTGGCAGAAGACAAGCTCTTTTGTTGCTGACTGAAGATTTCAATGGGCTGAGGCTTGGGACAATGTATCTACATATATATATATCATAGAAACATAGAAACATAGAAAATAGGTGCAGGAGTAGGCCATTCGGCCCTTCGAGCCTGCACCACCATTTATTATGATCATGGCTGATCATTCAACTCAGAACCCCACCCCAACCTTCCCTCCATACCCACTGATCCCCGTAGCCACAAGGGCCATATCTAACTCCCTCTTAAACATAGCCAATGAACTGGCCTCAACTGTTTCCTGTGGCAGAGAATTCCACAGATTCACCACTCTCTGTGTGAAGAAGTTTTTCCTAATCTCGGTCCTAAAAGGCTTCCCCTTTATCCTCAAACTGTGACCCCTCGTTCTGGACTTCCCCAACATCGGGAACAATCTTCCTGCATCTAGCCTGTCCAATCCCTTTAGGATTTTATACGTTTCAATCAGATCCCCCCTCAATCTTCTAAATTCCAACGAGTACAAGCCCAGTTCATCCAGTCTTTCTTCATATGAAAGTCCTGCCATCCCAGGAATCAATCTGGTGAACCTTCTTTGTACTCCCTCTATGGCAAGAATGTCTTTCCTCAGATTAGGGGACCAAAACTGCACACAATACTCCAGGTGTGGTCTCACCAAGGCCTTGTACAACTGCAGTAGTACCTCCCTGCTCCTGTACTCGAATCCTCTTGCTATAAATGCCAGCATACCATTCGCCTTTTTCACCGCCTGCTGTACCTGCATGCCCACTTTCAATGACTGGTGTATAATGACACCCAGGTCTCGTTGCACCTCCCCTTTTCCTAATCGGCCACCATTCAGATAATAATCTGTTTTCCCATTTTTGCCACCAAAGTGGATAACTTCACATTTATCCACATTAAATTGCATCTGCCATGAATTTGCCCACTCACCCAACCTATCCAAGTCACCCTGCATCCTCTTAGCATCCTCCTCACTGCTAACACTGCCACCCAGCTTCGTGTCATCCGCAAACTTGGAGATGCTGCATTTAATTCCCTCATCCAAGTCATTAATATATATTGTAAACAACTGGGGTCCCAGCACTGAGCCTTGCGGTACCCCACTAGTCACCGCCTGCCATTCTGAAAAAGTCCCGTTTATTCCCACTCTTTGCTTCCTGTCTGCTAACCAATTCTCTATCCACATCAATACCTTACCCCCAATACCGTGTGCTTTAAATTTGCACACTAATCTCCTGTGTGGGACCTTGTCAAAAGCCTTTTGAAAATCCAAATATACCACATCCACTGGTTCTCCCCTATCCACTCTACTAGTTACATCCTCAAAAAATTCCATGAGATTCGTCAGACATGATTTTCCTTTCACAAATCCATGCTGACTTTGTCCGATCATTTCACCGCTTTCCAAATGTGCTGTTATCACATCCTTGATAACTGACTCCAGCAGTTTCCCCACCACCGACGTTAGGCTAACCAGTCTATAATTCCCCGGTTTCTCTCTCCCTCCTTTTTTAAAAAGTGGGGTTACATTAGCCACCCTCCAATCCTCAGGAACTAGTCCAGAATCTAACGAGTTTTGAAAAATTATCACTAATGCATCCACTATTTCTTGGGCCACTTCCTTAAGCACTCTGGGATGCAGACCATCTGGCCCTGGGGATTTATCTGCCTTCAATCCCTTCAATTTACCTAACACCACTTCCCTACTAACATGTATTTCCCTCAGTTCCTCCATCTCACTGGACCCTCTGTCCCTACTATTTCTGGAAGATTATTTATGTCCTCCTTAGTGAAGACAGAACCAAAGTAATTATTCAATTGGGCTGCCATGTCTTTGCAGTTTGTTCCCCAGAGTAACAGTGTCTCGTTTGGCTGCGTCCATGTATGGCTGTGCGGCAAACTTGAATTGAATTATGCTGTTGGATGAATTCTGTAGGTCAGCAATGAGTGAGGGAGGGAGATTAGACGTTGTAAACGCCACAGGGAGTTTTAACAGGGACAGTCATGTGAAGATCTGTACTATTCACCGGAGAGGGCGTAAGCCATCATTTTTAATTTTGTGCATAATGTAAAACTTGACAAAACAGAAAACTATGGGCATGACGTAAACAGGCCCATGGAAGGGACAGCTTGGAGTTGGTAACCTCGGACACGCCTGAAGGAAATGACGACCAAATACACAGATTCCAGCCCTTTCATCACAGTCTTAGTCTCAAAATATCGCTGTCCCTGCCATAACAGCCCTCCATGTCACTCCCCAACCGTCCACCCTCCTCAACCCCTCATCACCCTCCCTTACCTATTCCCTTCTCCTCCTGTCCAAGCTCTCTGAACCCCCTTTCCTCCCCTCCACACCCTTTCCCTCTTTCCCTTCCATCCTTCACCCCACCCCTCCCCACTCATCTCCCATCCTTTCCCTTCTTCCCTTCCACCCCGTCTCCATCCTTCAACCTCATATCCTCACGCCCACCCCTTTCCTTCCCAATCCACTCCCCTGCCCCAGGGGCTGGGTCTCACCTGAGGGTGATGATGCTGTGATTTCCCGTGTGGATCCTGGCGAGCAGCATGGCAAGATCGTTCGCCTCCGAACCACTGTTCACCAGAAAAACCACCTGCCACAGTCGGTAACCGTCAGTGTCCCACCCCAGACTGAACGCCCAGCCAGTGCACTGATCCACACCCCCCACAAACCCCACCCAGTCCACCAATCCATACCCCCACCCATCCCTCATTCTCCACACATACACCCTCCCCACCCCACCAAACCCCCACCCATCCCTCATTCCCCACACATACACCCTCCCCTCCCCAGACCAAACTCCCACCCAGTCCACCAATCCACAAACCCCACCAAACCCCCACCCAGTCCACCGATCGATACCCCCCACAAACCCCCACCCAGTCCACTGATCGATACCCCCCCACCAAACCGCCACCCAGTCCACCAATCCACAAACCCCCCCACCAAACCCCCACCCAGTCCACTGATCCATACCCCCCCACCAAACCCCTACCCAGTCCACCAATCCACAAACCCCCCCACCAAACCCCCACCCAGTCCACCGATCCATACCCCCCCACGAAACCCCCACCCAGTCCACTGATCCAAAACCCTCTCTCCACCAAACCCCTCCCATCCCTCATTCCCCAATCGTGCCCCCCTCCCCTCCCCTCCCTAAGCCCCAGCCAGTCCCCCTTCCCAACCCATCCCTTCTCCCCAAAATAACCGGCACTCCACCTCTTCACTCCCCCCAGTCCACCCCCCAATACATGCCTCCAACCAACCCCCCAACCCTATCCACATAACACCAACAACCCCCACCCCAACGCTGGCCCAATTACTCCCACCCTCGGCCCAGTGACGGAGTGAGTCTGCTGCCCACACTGTCTCCCAGAGTCCAGTCTCCACCCTCATTGCCAGGCGAGGGGCGAGAGGGCCGAGTGGGGGTCTTGGCCTCACCTGCAGCGGAGGGGGTAGGGTGGAGCAGAGTTTCTCCATGTACGGCCCGATGCCAGGGTGCATGTAGACGTTGCTGGTGTGCCACAGGCGCCCCAACTGCTGCTGGGCAGCCGCCGTCACCTTCCTGCAGGGAACAAAGCCCAGCACTGTGGGAGTTTCACACTGACACGGGTCACTGTCAACACTCACCTCCCTTTACAGGACACAGCCTGGCACTGAGGGAGTAA